>NW_006781815.1:216595-246752 GCF_000442215.2 Lipotes vexillifer | reverse complement strand
TTTCCCTTTTTTTCCGTATGTCATCATTTTCAGTGTAAATGTGTAGCTCATACATGGAAGTAACACATATATGAAAAGATACTGTAGGAGTTCTTGGTTTTTCGTGTTTTTTTAGAATACCATTGCCTTCTGTCTTCATTTGAAGCAAGTTCTTGTTCTAATAGTTAAGTGTGACCTCTCAGGTCTGGCATGCTCTGCTTATTCAGTTGTAGATGTAACACAGGTATCTTGTGCTAACTTTGAGTCTTATGGAACTCACATGCATTGTGTGTCCACCAGAATTCTGTGTCATGCAGTATTGCAAATGGCGTGAGCAGGAACAGAGGTGCACATGTACAGTGTGCATATCTTTTCTGGTAACATGCGTGCTCCATTGTCCCATCAGTTTTCACTAGCAAAGCACAAGTTCAAAGACAAAATTATTAGGAATTTGAAGAAGGCAGCAACAGAGCATTAACGCATGCTCAGTCCCTTCAGAGAATGAGGCTCTTTGTGATTGCCCAGGTCACACACTATGAAGCTAGCCCTGACTGGTTGTGTGTGTGTGTGTGTGTGTGTGTGTGTGTGTGTATTTATATGTGTATATTTATATATTTTAACATGTCTTTATTTTTATTATCATTATTATTTTTGGGCTGTGCCACGCCCCATTCAGGGATCTTATTTCTCCAGCCAGGGATCGACCCCGCTCCCCTGCAGTGGAACCTCGGAGTCCTAACCACTGGACAGCCAGGGAAATCCCATGTATATTATTTTTACTTAGGGAAAATTAGAGGCTCTGTTTATGTCTTGAGCCCACATCAGTCATATCTTGTCTTGTTATTGTAGCACATGTAATCTCAGCATTGTACTGTGTGTATCTTTAAGGAAGAGGGGTGGCTACACAGCTATTGTTCCCTGAACCATATAACAACCAAATAATAAGTTCCAGTCCTCCACCATTAATACCATCTGATAACTAAATATTTATAACTACTGGAGTTATAAATAAATAACTCCAATGACTTGTTAGATAAGACATAAGCCTCAGAATAATGATCACAAGAGATCACAGCCCATCTGTTAAATGAACCAGCCTGTGCCAAAGCTTTCCAACAGGTGAACTCAAGGGCATAGAAAGAGGCCCAGTGTGGGTAATAGGATCTATTCTATCCTTGGCTCTTTGAATATAGCCAGCTTTCACATATGTGCCACAGAGATCTTATATTCACCCAGATCTCTCTCCCGTTGAACTGCTTTTTCTGATCTTTTTTGGTCTTGTTGTCCTGGTGCTTTTCTATCCCAGTATTTCATTTTGCCTTGCTGCTGTTATTTGTGTCCATCTCTCCTTGTTTTATAATCACAGTGACCTTTTGCCAGTTATCTCGGTCCTATCCACTGAGGCTTTGAATGTTCTCTTTGCATGTTGTAGCAATGTAGAATGTTCTCTTTGCATGTTGTAGACTCTCAAGAGAGGTACGGTGAGAATTTGATTGAAGTGTATGTCTATGGTACAGAGGTTGAAGAAATAGAGTTAAGTGAAATAAAGAGTTGAGGATAGCAAAAATAAGTAGGGGGATGAGGGATCATGATGAGGTTGATATTAAAGAATTGGTAAAGGGGAAAGACAAGAAGTTGTGCTCAAAGGGGGAAGATAAGTTTGAGATTATAGAGCTTGTAGTGAAGATGAGGTTGAAGATGTGACAACGTGGGTGGGTTGGCTGACCTGGATTGAAAGGGTAAAGCTAAGTAGGGCAAAGAACTTTTATTTTGTTTGATTATTAGAGCACAGAGAATGCTTGTCATTCTTGTTATGTAATGCTTGTCAAGTTTTAATAATCACTGCAAGGTTCTTTAAATCTTGAAATGTTTTTCTTCAAGCATTCAAAAGGTAAGTTTGTGCTTAAAAGCCACCCCATTAAGAGAGCTATTATCTTACCTTCTCAATGCCCTAATCACTCATAAATTGAATTAAAAGCACTGGATGCCAGATTTTCTTTTGGATTAATCATAATTACCCAGCAAGTAGTTTTCAAAAATCATTAGGCTGCAAAAACAGTATTTGGTTTGTACAGTTTGCTTTAATTTCATCCACATTTATTAGTCAGCTGTGTTCCCTGCTGATCCCCTTTTGTATTTTAGAGCAAGCTTGTGTAATTAGACTTACAGAGTAAGAAGATCTTGTAGCATACACTGTGTCCATGTCTTTGTGTCGTCAAAATAACTGTTTGAAAGTATAAAAAATTCATTCAACTCCTGTTTGAACTTTAAGGTTTTAAAAAGTATCAATTTTCTTGATAGTTCTAATAAATGAATTATTTTACTTATGGTTTTCCCTAGAAGTTTTCTACAAAGACTAATCAGAAAGTAAATATTTTGAATGGAGTAATTGGTCTTAACTGGGTTGATCTGGTGCTGTTTCATTAGTAACATTAATTTCTTTGGGGGACACATTTTTTTCCCTGAAGGATCAGTTCAGAGAAAATAAAGATGTTTGCCAAATAGATGTTAAAAGTTAACATACAGGGCTTCCCTGGTGGCGCAGTGGTTGAGAGTCTGCCTGCAGGTGCAGGGGACAGGGGTTCGTGCCCCGGTCCGGGAAGATCCCACATGCCGCGGAGCGGCTGGGCCCGTGAGCCATGGCCGCTGAGCCTGCGCGTCCGGAGCCTGTGCTCCGCAATGGGAGAGGCCACAACAGTGAGAAAAAAAAGTTAACATACAATTTTACTCTAATGAGTTCCATAGAAAATGCATATTCTTACAAGATATATTCATTATATATTGAATAGAGGAATGCCATTTTGAAGAGTAGCACTATATTTGTACCACTAACATTTTTAATATCTGGGCATATTTGAGAAGTAACATTAAAGATATTTTCTAATTTTTAATCCTTTATATTTTTTAGCACTTTAAAATAATATGTCCACTTAAGGTATTTCATTTCTACTTTGCAACAACCCTAAAATATAGATACTGTTTTCAATCATAGGTGAATAAACTGCTTAGAGTAGAGAAATAACTTCACTTAAAATAGTTTAAAACAGCCTTAAAGTATTTTATTTCATGAAATGAATTTGTGGGGGAGGGATACTGGACCGTAGATATAAATTTAGGAATTAGCAGGATATAGATGATATGAAATCATGAGACAAGAGGCAGAGCTCCAAAATTACACCCAGGAGAACTCCAAAAATTAGAATTTGAGAAGATGAGAATCTGGCAGAGTAAAATGCTAAGTCAAGGAACTGTTATGGGAAGGAGACCATGATCAACTGTGTCAAATGCTGCTGCTAAAACAAAGAAGAAGATGACCCAAAGAACAACCACAGTATTTAGCAACAGTGGAGATAACTGCCAAGTTTGTCAACTACTGTTTCAGTGGAAAGCAAAGATGAAAGCCTGATTGGATTCAACAGAGGATGAGAGAAGTAGAACAGAGATGATAAAAACTTTTAAAATATTTTTTTGCTAAACGAGGAGCACAGACACTGGATGTTATCTGAAGGAGGATATGAATATCAGAGGAGGGTTTTTGTTTTGTGTTGATATGGGAGATATTTCAGAATGTTTATCTGGTGGAAATGATCCCAGACAGAGGGAAGCATTTATGATTAAGAAGAGAGAGAGGATGGGTAGGAGGAAGGAAGTTGAGGTGGTAAAATGTAGCATAATGGTGTCAGAGGTACTGAAGTGTTCGTGGAGTCTAGTAGTTCCCTTGGTCACCTGGGCTTACCCTTCAACTGATGAAGTAATGGCACATGGGAAAGTGTATTATGAAAAGCAGGAACAACACAATTCCCAGTAGACTGTATTCAATAGACCACAATCATATTCTGAAGTGACATTGACATTTTGCCACAGATAAGCACGAGGAGGCAGCACGACCTGATATATTAAGTCATCTATATCTGCAGTACTCCCCCTCCCAGACCGCTCCTGGGTGACGGTGGAGCCGAGGAGACCTTATGTGTGGCCACTATTCTCTGCCTAGAAGTGAGGCGATATATTTTCATATTATTTGAAGACAAGTGATGTAGGAGCTGGCTATACACCTTATCCTTTACTTTCTTTTAGAATGCGTTTAGTTTTTCTAAGGCGGTTAAGGCAGAAATAAAACACACAGAGTTAAATTCCACTTATCCAACCTGGCTGAATATTGATACCTTGCCCTATTTTTATGTCATCCGTGCAGAACAGGAGATTCTATATGCTCTGCTGGGTGATTGACAGAGTACTGCTCAAGCCAGATGCACCTTGAGGTACTCAGACATGCTTAGGATCATCTGAAAAAAACATTAGGCATCCAGGTGTAATGATGAGGAAGAGGGAGAATGGGGAGAAAAAAGAAGAGGAGGAATGGAGGACAAGAGAGAGGGAAGGGCTTCCCTGGTGGCGCAGTGGTTGAGAGTGCGCCGGCTGATGCAGGGGACACGGGTTCGAGCCCTGGTCTGGGAGTATCCCACATGCCGCGGAGCAACTAGGCCCGTGAGCCATAACTGCTGAGCCTGTGCATCTGGAGCCTGTGCTCCGCAACAAGAGAGGCCGCAATAGTGAGAGGCCCACACACTGCAATGAAGAGAGGCCCCCGCTTGCCACAACTAGAGAAAGCCCTCGCACAGAAACGAAGACGCAACACAGCAAAAGTAAATAAATAAATTAATAAACTCCTACCCCCAACATCTAAGAAAAAAAAAAGAACCTATATATTAAAGGCTATTCACAATGAACATTAAAAAAAAAAAAAGGAGGGAAGAGGGAGGGGCAGGAGGAGGAGAGAGGAGGGAAAGGGAAAGAAAGAGAAGGAAAAACCCCAAAGCTCAACATGACCTCTTGTCCTCCAAGGAGACTGTGATAAGGAACCAAAGGGAACACTTATACATGTTGAGACTGTAATATCTATGGAAAAAGAGAAACTCCCTTTTTCTCTGCTCAGGTTTTCTTCTTTACACTGAGTACCAGGGCTTCTATGAGTGGAGGTTTGGTGAACTCCTGATGAAAGGTACTGACAGAGGTTAAATGCCTTAGGTCGGAGAGTAATCTTGTTCAGAAAGAACAAGACTCTACTTACCAGATAGGATAGGTAGTAATTCTAGGCTTCCCCATCCAAAAACATTTTAGGCTGGATAGCCTATTAGCTTGTGATTTCATGCAGATGGGGTGTCACATTTGAGCAGGATTCGCAAGGCGAAGGAAGGGACAGGTTGTATTTGTAGCAGAAACCAGGGGTACAGAAGAGGAATATTCTTTCTGTTTTGGTTTTGTTTATGAAGAGGGTAGAAGAACACCGGGGGATGGAGATGGAGACAGTAGGAAGTGAGGGTCAGAGGCTCGGTGACAGAATGTAGATGAATAGGAAAGGAGGAGGAAGGATAAATATCAGAGTGTTGCTAAGGAAGGGTGGATTATCATGGTGATAGTGATACTAGCTCACGTAATGAATGCTTCCTATATTGGTTGGCATGTATTATTGTGATCTTTACAAAAACGGAGTAAGCAAGATATTGTGATCTCTGTTGTGTAAAGAAATGGGGCTGAGAGAGGTTAAGTAATTTGCTCAAGTTTAAGTAATTAGCCCAGCTAGTGACATAGTTGGGCCTTGGGTGGTTGTCTAATTCCAAACCTGTGATCTAAACTGCTGCTTTCAAGGTTGCAAGGCAGGAAAATAGTGATACCATTAGCAGAAACAGGAAAACGAATAACTACTGTGTGAGTGGAGGGTAAGAAGGGATGAGAAGAGAGACTGAGGTTGATTGTTTTTATTACCATAGTGATGCATGCACCTTTTACAGATCATTACTGCCTTCATATCACAACTAAGATTACTTTGAGTGTGTGTTTGCAAGTATTCTTTAATTAATTAATTAATTTTTGCCTAGAATACAAATTTTATCTTTAACTTTTTATTTTATATTGAAGTATAGGTGATTAACAGTGTCGTGTTGGTTTCAGGTGTACAGCAGTGATTCAGTTATACATATACATGTACCTATTCTTTTTCGAATTCTTTTCCATTTCGGTTGTTACATAATACTGGGCAGAGTTCCCTGTGCTATACAGTAGGTCCTTGTTGGTTGCAAGTTTTTTTTTTTTTTTTTTTTTTTTGCGGTACGCGGACCTCTCACTGTTGTGGCCTCTCCCGTTGCGGAGCACAGGCTCCCGACGCGCAGGCTCAGCGGCCATGGCTCACTGGCCGAGGCGCTTCGTGGCATGTGGGATCTTCCCGGACCGGGGCACGAACCCGTGTCCCCTGCATCGGCAGGCGGACTCTCAACCACTGCGCCACCAGGGAAGCCCCCGCAAGTATTCTTTATGCATAAAAAATAACCAGTAATCCTTCCAAGAAAAATTAAGCATCAAACCTAAAAATTCTTCAACTAAACCTATTCTTATTTATTTCTCTAAACATAAATTAGTGGCCTGCCACAGCTGACATCTGTAGAAAATCACTAGGACAAAATATCTCTTCCTCAGTATGATTTAGCAGTATTTGCTACTTTTCACAACACATTGGGGAAATATGTTTTTCCACATGGCATATTTTTACTTTTCTCTTTGATACTTATTTTTATAGTAGATTGTTTTACTTTCCACCTAACCCATTGTTCTTTTCCTTCAATTTTTCTTCCAAATAAACAATATTGCTTTTCTGAAGTAGTATTTTCAAATCCAAAACTAACTTCCCGTGTGCCTTGGGGTAACTTTTAAAATATGCCTCCTTTGAGATACTTGCAGTGGATGCATGTTTGGTCATTCACTTCTTTATTTATCTTCTGACTCTGTCACTGAGATGGACAGAAAAAACTGTGCTGATCATAGTCTTATGTTTAGGCAATTTAAGAAAAAATAAAACAAAAATAATACAGAAGCATGTTGAAAAGTTGAATCAGCAATGAGGATAATAGTCTGAGTGAACTATTGTGAGATAAAGGCGTACATTTCTCCAAGTAAGTTTTCTGTGACATCACACAGAATGAAAAATAAAATACAGTTGACCCTTGAACAAAGTAGGTGTCAGAGACTCTGATGCTCCCTGCAGTTGAAAATCCAAGTCTAACCTATAGTTGGCCCTCCTTATACACATTTCTTTCCATATCCATGGTTCCACATCCATGGATTCAAACAACTGTGGATTGCGTGGTAGTGTAGTATTTACTATTGCAAAAGATTCACTTCTAAGTAGACTCTAGTATTTATACAACCCACGTTGTTGCAGGGTCAACTGTATTTCTTTTGAACTTTTGGATTAAAATATAGCAGAGCCACCTTTGAAAATATTGTTTGAAAATAATGCCAAAAAAAGACTTAAAATCATTCATTTAGTCCCATATATACATTATTTTTTTATCAGTACCATAATTATTATGTTTTGATTGTCATTTTAAGAGCATAGTGAGTCTATTGCAGTGACCACATTTCTGATTGTGCACAAAAATAATGAACGACATTTTACCCTCCCTTGCTCCCCGATCGAACTATGCATCACTCCTTGAAGCATTCTTATACTTTCTACCATTTTGTGACATGTGTCATACTTGTTATTAATTGTGCAGTGCTTCCTGAGAGCAGTCTACGCATCCATGTCTAGTTCACTATTATTTATCTACCCATTGGCTAGAACATCTGAAGTGTAAGTAGGTATTCAGAATATGTGTAGAATGAATTAATGAATGTGAGGCATTGGTTGAGAAGATTATATACATAAACACAGTAGCTCTGAGTGCAGATAAATATAAGATAAAAATCCTCAAGCTGTGGGCTTGAAATATGTGGTTATGTTTCTCATAGAAGTTTAAACCTTAACAGGAAATGAAGTTTCCAGTCTGAATTACCTTGTGTTTATTTTCTGATGCAAAGCCATGCTAAATCTTTAGATACATTTAAAACATTTGACTCATGACCAATATTTTATAATCATTTCATATTGGACATAGTTTATGGAATTAAAGTTGATATTTACTAATTGCATGCACTTACTAATTGCATGTATTTCTACTCCTAATAATTATAATTTAAAAATTATTTATTTAGTTAGTTCTTATAGTTGCTTTACAATGTTGTATTAGTTTCTGCTGTACAGCAAAGTGAATCAGCCACACTTATACATTTATCCCCTCTTCTTTGGATTTCCTTCCCATTTAGGACACTACAGAGCACTGAGTAGAGTTCCCTGTGCTATACAGTCTGTTTTCATTAGTTATCTGTTTTATACATAGTAGTGTATATATGTCAATCCTAATCTTCTAATCCATCCCTCCCCCACTTGGTATCCATACGTTTGTTCTCTACGTCTGTGTCTCTATTTCTGTGTTGCAAATCAGTTCATCTATACCATTTTTCTAGATTCCACATATATGAGTTAATATACGGTATTTGTTTTTCTCTTTCTGACTTACTTCACTTTGTATGACATCTCTAGGTCCATCTACATCTTTGCAAATGACCCGACCTCGTTCCTTTTTAATGGCGGAATAATATTCCACTGTATATATGTACCATATCTCCTTTATCCATTCCTCTGTTCATGGACATTTAGGTTGCTTCCATGTCCTGGCTATTGTAAATAGTTTCATCATTTTGGAAGATTACACTACTGACAGAAAAGACTTTTGTTGTATTTACTAATATAACACTCCCTCTCCTTTATCCATTCCTCTGTTCATGGACATTTAGGTTGCTTCCATGTCCTGGCTATTGTAAATAGTGCTGCAATGAACATTGGGGTGCATGTATCTTTTTGAATTACGGTTTTCTCTGGGTATATGCCCAGGAGTGGGATTGTTGGGTCATATGATAGTTCTATGTTTAGTTTTTTAAGGAAACTCCATACTATAATTAAAAAATAATCTTAATGTAGCATTTCTGAGAGTTTCTCTTACATTCACAGAAATTGTACTGTGTGTCCTTCTAGTTCTTTCTGCACAGGAAAAAGTTATATAGGAAAAGTCAAAATTTGTCTACATATTCATGTGATTAGTCCATGATAGAGTTATTATTATTCATTTTATATCTTGTTTAATAGATATAAACAAGTATGCTTAAGAAACACGCCTCATGTGTTTTCTGCATAGACCTTAGTCCCTCTAAACTGCATATAATCTCAACCCAAGTTAGAATGTTCAATACCTGTAATTAAACACTGAATTTACACGTATTAAATCTTTTCTCCAACACCCCTTCCCTGTTGCAAAGGTCTGTTTCAGACTGGAAATTATCAGGAAAAAGGGAGCAGGGATGATCAGTGAGACAGGTTTCTCCTTCTAACAATTGCTGTTTTGACCTCAATAAGGGGAAGGAAGATTTGTTCAGGGACTAGGACAAGAACGACTTTCATTTGGTGTCAACTGGTAATAAGCTCTGTCCTACACCATGGCTTGCTCATGGGGTATGCTTTTGGGTTCCTCCCAGGTTTGTTTCTTGTCCCCCTTTTCTGTGGAGGAAACCTCTCTATTGAGAAAGGTCCCTTAGATAACTTCTTTGGCCTCTGAGCATCCACTGCTACAACTCTGGCCTCTTTCTCCAGAGGTCTCTGGTCCCTCCAGACAGCTTTATAGGGACAGAGCCAAGATGGCTCCTTGCCTGCTCTTTTCCTGGTATGGCCTTCGCTTGTCTGTAGGTAACACTTTTTTTTGGATCTCATGACCTATCACACTCTGAAGTTCAAGCTGATCCTTCTAAAGTCTCACTCTCCTGGCTTCATCCTTTAGGCAAAGATGGAGCACATCTCTTATAGGGAGGAGCCAGATCCCATTTATAGTTTAGACTTCTCAAGCTCCAACCAAGTACCAGCCCTCTCTGTATCCAACAATTTCAGCAAACATATTTCAAAAACAATTTTCCTAGGTAGGGGACTTGAAGCCCTATCTCCTCTTACTAGTGCTAGGAGTTAGAAGTAGGATTTCATGACTTTTAAGCAGCCTTCCCTTCTCTCCTCTTTAATAAATATCTTTGATCTGGATCAGGGGTCCCAAGGACCACAGAATAGGTTCTCTTGCGTTCCTATTTTAAAATCCGTTTGGGTGGGCGGTAAGGTGTGTCTGACCCATACTCATTATTGGAGCCTCAGCTGAAACTGAGAACCAAGTACATTCTAATATCTTTTTACACCAATAATTGAAAGTAGGAGGAATGAGGAACAACTAGGTTGAACCATATAAAAGTGTTGATATTGGATTATTTTGATCTACACAAAGAATAATTTCATCAATCTAATATTATACTCTTTTAAATCTGCAGTTGTATAATTTACTAACTTATAAGGGTCTATCATTCCTTATCTGAAATCTTTGGGCTCAGATGGGTTTCAGAATTCAGAAGATTTTTAGATCTTTGACTTAGATTTTTTAATGTAATCTAGCACATATTCTATATATTACATATCTTCCCAGTGGGTCTGGATTACGAAGCTCTCTGATTTATGTATTGGGAGTGTTTGGTTGTGGAAAAATCTGTTTTATCTATAATGGCAACTGTGGTTTCAGGCTTACAATTTGCATTTCCTAGAGACATTTCAGTCATCTGATGAGAAGTCTAGGGAATATGTGAACTATAGGCAGAGGATACAGCATATTCTGCTCAAGGTATTTTTAAAGCTCAATACTATGATGACATCATCATAAGACCTCTGTCATGAATTCATTTCATTTCACACTGTCTTAACAACCGATTTCACCCTCCAATGTGTGAACACACTAGTTTATAAAATCATAACATACAAATTGATTACATTTTAGAGGTTTAATATTGAAAATAAAATGAAACAAGCAGGGATATTTCATAGTTCTCAATTTGCCCCTCATTCATTTGCTACTAGGAATATGATCAATATATAATAGCCAAAACTATTTGAATTTCTGGCTGCTATACCTAGATTTTCCTCTTATGCTAGTTTAGACTTTAATTCTTTATCAAGAATTATTCTATAAGAGCACACACAGAGAATATGTATATTGTTAAGTTGTGGGTGATAAGAATTTTTTTCCGAGGTAATGTTTACCTACATGTGGTTTTCACTTAAGGCTTTGATTTTAGAAAATGACCCTTGCCTCTACCTAAGAGTTGGCATCACCCTGACAGGCCCTCTAAGTGCAATGATATAATCAATGATCAGTGTGGACTTGAATGGCAATTCCTCTTTGTTAAGTGTACATAAGCAGCTGCTCCTCACAGGCATGTGGCTTCTCCTTCTAGGTGTGCTGTAAGCAGGGACATCCATTCGGCTCTATGTCATTACACTTGGTATTGTAGGACCTCATTTATCCTGCTTTCTGTAAATGGAAACTGTATAAACTTTGGGAACTGCTTAATAGGAGAGGTGTGATATGAACAAAAGAAAACTGTCATCAGGCATTCAGGAAGCCTATTCCATGTGCCTGCCACTATTCGTAATGCCATCTTAGGCAAATCACTTCAAGTCTGCCTTTTTTCCTGAAAAGGCATAATGCCATGTATGTGATTCACAATAAATATTACATGAAAACTAATGAACATATTGTGCTGCTTCCATTTTGTTTTTTGGTCATGTCTGCATTAGGATGGCTATATGGATTCCTTTAATCTTTTCTATTTTTGCTCTATAATTTATATCACCATTAGTTCCTTTATGTAATTTTATGTAGATATACAGTGATACACACACTCACAACAAAAAGTACTCCAGTCACAAAGATACACAGGTGGATAGAATTTTACTAACTGAATACAGCATTTAAAAGCATCTGGATCAAGAAACAGACCATCAGTAGCACCCTAGAAACTTCCTCCTGTCCCCTCCAGTTCCTACCTTCCCTGAGAGTAACTCATATGTTGACTTCTAACATCTCAGGTTAGTTTTGCCTGTTTTTAATTTGATAACAGAAGAATGCATCAGATAACGCACCAGGTTCTGTTTAGTACTGGCTTCTTCCCCTCAACAGAATACTTGTGAGATTCACCTTGTTATGCATGTAGTGTTTACCCTTTTTACTGTTAATGGACATTTGAGTACTTTTCAGTTTTTTGCCCACTACAAAGAATATTGCTCTGAATTTTCTTGTACATAGTTTTTGTGAACATATGTATGCATTTCTTTTTTGGTGAATGTCTAGGAGTGCTATTGTTGGGTCAAAGGAGATGCATATATTCTACAGTTTAGGGGAAAAATTGTTTTATTTAGTTTTCCCGTCTTCTGCCAATCAACAGTGATTTGTCATTTTAACTGCATTCCAATTTCCTTTTGGAGAAAGATCCACCATCAGTACATAGTTTTTTTAATGCAATAAATCAAGTTTTCCTACTCCAGAAACAGAAGGGGTCTTTGGGGGCTTTTTTACTAGGACTTAACTAGAATTCTCCTTTCTCTAGGAAAAAGATAGAGGTCTATAATCTAAGCTTATTCAGCCAGATTCTCTCTCTATTTTGGGGGGTGGGGTGGATTTGAAACTTGAGCAGAGTAATTCAAAGCAGAACAAATGATTGGCATTTGATCCTAGTAGCAGCAGTGGTGACTTGGAAGGTCTGGTAGGATTTGTAGCTGCCTGTTTCTTGTCAGTTTTAAATCTGGTTGTTTACCTTCCCCAGATCTTGTGAGCTCTTGTATCTTCTTCCAACACATTCCTTTTTTCATTAGAATGTCCACGTTGGTTTCTGTTCCTTGCAACCGAAGAAACCTGTGTCTTATATAAACTCATATACCACACATTAGTAACAACTTTTACAGTGCTATAAATAATGTTTCATCTTACTATGTTGAGTGTGGTAGATTTCAAAGTAAACTTGGCAGCTTCATACAGATGAAGACATCCATAAAAAATATGTATTTATGGTTTCTGGACATAGTGAAAATGCTTCCTACAAATGAGGCCTAGGGGAAAATGGTAAAGATTAAATCCCTATTCGTAGCCACATGGGAGAGGTGGATAATCAAAGAGAGGGAATTTGGTGGTACAGGAAATTTTGTCTTCTATAGTTGGTGTTTACTGACTGTAATCATAATTACGTTATTTTTAATGTTGTATTTCAGAGTAAGTGCATTAAGTGGTAGTGTTCACAGTATCACTTCTTTATCAGGAGTGATGAGAAGAGGTAAATAAGGGTCATTTGCCATGAAATTTAATAGAAAAATTCCTGTCAAGTATTCTGAGATGTCTTTCACTTGTCCAAATTATGTTAAATTTGCTTAAGTATTTAACATTGTGTATTTCACCTAGTTCTTAAGTTTTAACCCTGTCTGCTAAAATTTGAAGCTTATGTTCTTTTTTTTTTTTTTTTTTTTTCCTTTTCAACTCTACACAAAGAGGCATTGTGAGACTCAGGATTTTGTTGCAGTTGTTTGTAAACTTTAGCATCTTTGGAGTATGCATTTTTGGATTTGAGTAAAGTTTGCTTCAATTTATAACTGTTGAATATCAGGTAACAGTCCTAAACTAAAAGGGAACTTCAGATCACATTTCATAGGATTATGTGAAGAGAAATGATGACTGCTTGAGACACCTTGCTTCAGTCATTTCTCGGCTGACTGACCATGCCATCAACTGTCACCCTTCTCCTGCCCTGCGTTTCCCAATTACATCTCAGCACACAAAGAAAAGGGCTTAGTTGAAAAATCCTAGGGATATTTTCTAGAAAAGTTGTGTCCTGAGGCTGTTATATTAGCCCTGGAGTTCCAGGCCAGACAGGATAAATCAGAGTTGAGCTATAGGAGGCAACATAAGCAAAGGCTGAAAACAGAGATAATGGAGAGAAAGCCTGCTAGAGTCCAAATTCTGAGATCATTCATTAACTTTGTGTTCTTAGGCAAATTACTTAACCCGTTAAGATTTGGTTCCTGATCAGTAAAATGGGGACTAGAATTGTGTTTGCTTTGCTGTGACAATTAAATGAGAAAAACATCTGTAAAGCACTTAGCCCAAGTTACATTGGCTATTAAGCATTATTACAGGTTCCCCTCTTGGCAGTTTTGAGATACCTCAAAGAATGTGGACTACTGATTACAAAATGTGAAACCTCAAAAATCAGGCAAGATTTTCCTGGTTACTCTTTCATAAAGCCACTTATACATAATTTTTAATATACTTATCACAATGTTTATATTCATAATGTGGTGAGGGTTGTTTGTTTTGATGTCTGTCTTCCTAAGATTTAAGCTTCATTAGGGCAGAGATTATGTGTGGGTTTTTTTTTGATAATGGATGTGTGCTTAATACCTAGACGAATATCTGCCATATGTATCAAGTGCCAAATATACATCTGTAGAATGAATGCATGGATGAACCAATGATGGGAGATATAGACATACTAAAAGGCCATGAAAACTGAAGAGGATTAATTTATTTACACATCAGACTCTAATTTTGCTCACATTGTATCCTCAGTGCCTGTAACTGATCCTCAAACACAAATGTGATTGAATAAATGTTGAATTTAACAATATGAAATCACCAATATTCAAATACTTCTGCACTACAAAAATGACAATTTCATATAGTTCAACATGATATTTGTAGAAGATATTAGTCAATAAATGTTTCAATCCTTGAGTAATTCTCCTTCATGGCTTTAATTTAAAATACATATTTACTCGTATTTGTGTATCTTAATTGTGTATCTCAAACAATTGGGAGCCATACGGTAAACATTAGAGTGCCATCCCATATTTTTAATCTTAAAATTTCTAGTACTAAATACTGAAACTTGGTATTTTAAATAAAGCTTTATAGTTCTTTCTAAATTCTTCAGATACTTACCAAATACGAGAAATACTAATCTTAATTTTGTCATTTGTGGATCATCCAGAGTTAGGCCTGCTTAAGATGGTCTTCTTAAAGAGTATTTACCTTTTGTTATTATATTTTACTTCAGGTTAAAATATTTGGGAACAGCTAATCTAACTCATGGAGATTTGTATAGCAATACCTGGAGAGTATATTTTTTCTTCTTAGATTTAGGATTTATTGAAGATGACAAAAAGATTTGTTGGCAATGACTGAACCCATTAAGGAATAAGAAATAAGCATATCTTCTACTCAGGTATCATGATGAATAACTAGGCGTCTATAGATTGGGATTTTGAAATCAACTTCTAGTTTACTCTCACCTGCAAAGTACTTATAATTATTAACCTCAGAACCAAGGGACTGGTCCCAATTCTGGTATGATTGAGATTATCCTTCTGGATTCTACTTTTTCCTCTTCTGAATCTCACAACTATGATTTTCTGGACTGGGAATTCTGCTTTTGAATTTGGTCCATTATTAATAATCATGTTTAAATTTTGTATTATTCTTATGTATTTAATAAATAAATACACATTAATAAAATAATGATACATTATTTGTGATTTATAAAGAAGACTTTGTGTCCCTCCTATCAATATGCATATCACAAAGGCTGGGAGCTTATTTTTTTAAATGTTTACTTTATATGTGTTTATATATGTATTTATTTTTTAATGAATGGTAATGGCTGTGGCTTCCTGGATGTGTATGTCTGTCTCTCTCCTTGACATAAGTGTGCATGTCTGTTCTTTCTTCTCACTAACAAACAACTTTACTTCTTTATACTTCTGCCGTGATGAGTGAGAAGAAACACTGGTTCAGCTGGATTTCAGAATCAGGTTCACTGACACTAAATTCCAAGTTTTATTTTTTGGAATTGCAAACATATTCTAAGCAGTCTGGTGAACATTTTAGCATTTTTGAAAGAACTATGTTCCAGCTATATCATCTATGAAGACCTAGTCCATGCTAAAATCTCTCTAAGCAAATGACTCCACAACCTAAAGTTAGTCTCGTGTTTAACTATCCTTATTGTCAAAATATTTCACTATATGACCATCTTGTGCTATTCCTTTATCTTATATCTTGTTCATTCTGCAATCTACTTTAGGAACAATTTTTCATGATTCTCTGATGTATTATGAAGTCTTTCTAATGTCTTAAACTCTTATTCTAGATCTTTCCTCTGACTCCTTACTAACCCTTGTATGTTTTTCTTTGCTTAGGTAATTTAGAAAGCTTCACTTTACATCTGCACTGCTATTCTAAACACTGTAAAAGCACCTCCGTAACTCATTAGCTTTAAAAGCTGAATCACACTATTGATTTATATTTATTTAGCATGTAAATCAGCCTGACCTTCCATACATCAGTTACATTTGGGGAGATTTACAGCACACTGTTCTTATTTATTTGCTTGGGTATTGTATTTGATATGCATTCAGTTTCATTTCTGCTGTCTACTTGTATGTTGTTTGCTAATCCAGTTAAAGTACCAAATGCCTGCGTTTTCACACTGTAATTTAACACTATGAAAGTATTAAATCTTAGTGTAAAATATAAGGTGAATTTTATTCTTGCTTTTCACTCTTAAAGCTTACATTACTTTTTTGACCTTCAAATTTATAAATGTATAAACGGTTTTAAAATTTAGAGACAAGCATCAGCGGGTAGTGTATACATTGAAATAGTTACGCTAAAGTCTTTTTTTTCAAATTTTCAAGTAACGTGCTCACTTAAACATGAAAAAAATGCCCCTTTATGACCTTGTTGTGACTGAATGTTTCAAAGCTATCCAATAAGACAGTGTTGTTGAACTTTAAGAGTGGCAATAGAAATATATTTTGGAAGACTGCATTTTTAATTTAGTATATAACCTATAACTATTTTATTTGTTTCACGTCTAGTTTAGAGTTTAAATCAAGGAGTGTAACACAACATAATAGCACATACTAGATTTTAGGAGGAACTAGCTAGTTGCTTGAGAATAACTGCCCTCTCATAAAATATTTTGACAAAAACAAATGAAATCCATTTTAATAGAAAAATCCTCTTGATTTTTAATCATGTAAATTATTTACTGTATTCAATAAAGAGCATTCATTTCAGAGATATGTAGAGGGATAAAATTTATGTAAAGGAGAAAAGAATCCTCTGAAAAATAAAAATAAAATAGATGAAGAAACATTAACATAGATGCTGACATTAGTTTGAATTTAGTTGTTTTTCTGTCTCTGACTAAATTTTCCAAAGAGCATAATATAAAATTATGCTAAGAAGTATGTCATATTGACCTATCCGAATAAATACACAAACTTGTAATGAAACCTAGTCAGAAACAGAGCCAGAAATATGATTTACAAAGTTTGTAGCAGAGAGATAAAGGTGCTAGATTTAAGATGTACAAAGATCTGGCAAATGGCAGGCAGTGGTGTTTGACTATCAAGTAAGTATTCGGTAGATAAAGGAAAGTAGGCAAGTCCTGGGAGGGCTCCTGAATAAAGAGAAGTTGGCAGATCTCTGAGGTAGAAAGGTAAGCAGAATTCAGAGTCTGAGGATCAGATATTCAGAACCTAATATCATAACCAAGTAACACTGGCAAGTTTTAATCCTAGAACTCCTGATTTTTTTTTCTATCCTTGTCTACCACACATGTTCACAAAATAATTTATAGTGAGGAGGAAGCCAGTGTCCCCAGAAATATTTTACCTTAAGTCAGGGACAAAGCAGTCAGGACCTTCTGAAATATATGTGTAATAATACCTGACATTTTTTGAGTGCAAGTTGGGGACCAGGTACTATATGTAGGTACCTTATATGCATTATATCTCTTAATCCTTTGTATTATGGGAATTTTCTCCATTTTACAGATGAAGAAACAGACACAAAGAGGTTAAATCATTTGTTTAAGGTCACACAACTAATAATGAGTTAAGTCTGTATTGGAGGTCAGGTAGTTTGACTCAAAACTACAATGAAATACTATTCTAGAACAAGGACAGGTGAGACCCTAGGGTGAATGTCGTTATATTTGAATGGGGTTCATCTTTGAATATCATGCTAAAGTAGTGAGACTAAAGAAACTCTAGACAACTCCTATATTTGAAATTCATAGTTAATGATAAAAATACTAAAGAACATTTTACTTAAGCCACAAAGGATGCACTACTTATGACGCATGAGAATAGGTAATAGAATCTTAAATAGAATAAGTTTGAATTGTTGAATTTTGTAATGGATTTATCTAAATGCATTTGTTTTATCATCATTTGTTCATTCAATACATAATTATTTTGCTCTCACTGTGTGCCAAGTACTGTGTTAGGGATAAGGGAATTAGCAAGACAGTAAGTCCTTATGAGTCTATTGTCCATTGGAGGAGTTAGTCAATAAACAAGCAAATATGTAAATATGTATACTATTATAATATTTCTTGGAGATAAGTGTTATGAAGAAAAATAAAGCAGATTAAAGGTAGAGAATAAAAGGGGAAGTTTATTTTAGAAAGGATGTTCGTGAAAGGATTCTCTGGGGAGGTAAATTTGACAAAAGACCTTAATAAAGTGAATGAACAAGTCTTCTCAATATAAGGAAGAAAGGAATTAAGGAAGAGGAAATAAGTGTAAATATGTTGAGTTCAGAAAATAGGGGAGGGGCATTAGGAGATAAGGTTAAAGGGACAGGTAAAAGAGAGGTCATAGAGAATATACTAGACCATGATGTAAGGTCCCCAAGGTGAACCAGATGGGAAGCCTTTGGGAGTTTTTGACATAAGAAGTGTCATAATCAGATTTTTAAAAGATTGATATCCCTCCAGTTACTGTGGAAGGTAATATCTTAGAATAAGGTGCTAGCAGTGGAGGTTAAAAAAAAAAAAAAGTAGTCAGATTCAGGTATATTCTAAAGACTGAGCACACTGTAATTGTCCATGATTTAGGATTTGAATTTTGGATGTTAAAAAAAACCCAAAAACTCCGAAGTTTTCGGCCAGAGCAACTTGTGGTGCCAGGTTTGAAGGGATAGAAATAATCAAATGTCTACTTTAGAAACGTTCAGTGTGAGATGTCTATTAAAGATCCAAGTGAGGAGAGAGATTTGGCAGTTAGATGAACAGTCAAGAGATAGTGGGGGCATTCTAAGAGGAGGATATAAATTTAGGAGTTATCAAATTATATAGATGAAAAAAAAATTATATAGATGGTTTCCAAAGCCCTAAGACTGGATGACATTACCTAAGAAGTGAGGGTGGATAGAGAAAGCAGAGGCAAAGATTGAGTTCTAGGTCATTCCAGTAGTTAATAGTCAGGAAGAGGAAGAAAATACAGAGAATGAGTCTGAACAGAAACAGTAAAATAAAAACCAGGATTATGTAGTGTCTTGTAATTGAAGACAAGAAAATGTTTCAAGAAGGAGGAAATATCTAGTCAAAAGCTGCTGAAACATTGAGTAAAATTAAAACTACATATAGACCATATAACCATGGAATTTACCAACTTGGAGACTGTCATTATCCTTGAGTAAAACAATTTCAGTGGAATGGTTGTGATCAAAGCCCTAAGAGATCAAAAGGAGGCAGCAAACATAAACAAACCCTTTGAGAAAGTTTGCCAAGATGCAAGCAGAGAATTTAAGCAGTGACTAAATGGCACATAGGTATAGTTTTCTTTTCTCTTTAGTGAAAGTTATTATAGAACATTGGTGTGTAAATAGAAACCATCCAATAATCTGAGAAAAAATAAAATTTATGTTTGAGAGAGACGTGATAACTAAAGGAACAAAGTCCTTGAGATGGAGACAAGTTTGAAATGCATATAAGTGAATGGGTTGACCTTAGAGAGATGTAGAGATTTGTCATCCAGTGTAACAAAAAGGATCTTCAGGATTCATCAACAGAGACATAGGCGTGGGAGGAGGAGATGGTCTGTTTTGGTTGCTTCAGTTTGTTCAGTGAACTAAGAATGTGGTTTTCACCTGAGAGTAGGGAGAAGTGGGTGCTGAAAATTTGAGGGGATGCAAAGTGGTATGAGATAATCTTCGTAATTGGGAGAGTGAACTCACTGGGGATGTATACTAGAATTCCAGAGCACTGCTGAGGTCCAGAGTGAGGTAAATGGTCCCGAATGTAATGTGAGACTAGCCCATGTGATTGTGTGTGCTTTCTACAGTCATGTTGAGCAGCGTGGGTACAGGCATGGTATGATAAGAAAGTTGGATTTAATTAGGATTGAGGGTTGGTTTTTTTCTTCAAGTAAGTACAGGTGAGGGCATAAGTACAGGAGCTCAGGTTTTGTTCAAAGACTAGATGAGAGTTGTGGACTAGGAATCTAAACTGGATATTTAAAAAAATAAGAAAATGAGGGGCTGGTTGCCAATGAAAAAGTGATAGATAAATAAATTAGTGGTCCCAGTGGGGTGAAGAGTTATTAGAGTGGGACTAATGATTAGAGTTAAGTGAGCTGGAAAGATAAGAATTTGTGTTTAGAGGTATGAGCCCATCTAAGACATAAGTGCTTTGAAATAGAAGAATACTGTAAATTAGCTATTACAGGATTCTAAGTCATACACTGCTGGACTTGCCACTGCAGCCGCCTGCACTGAGAGGTAACATTCTTCCTTCTCATATTAATAATTTAAAAAGATGAATGTGCAATTCACATGTCATATGAACCTTGTTTTTGAGATGGCATTTGTATACTCTAAAATAATGATAAAGGTAACAGTTTATACTCTCGTGTAAATGGCTCTTCATTGAGATATTCCGTATTAATGTGATTTTAAAAACTCTAGTCCATAACTCAATTTTGAATAATATTTTACTGAAGCCATAAAGGCTTGGAGGATTAATGTGCAAAGTTGTCTTTATATATAGCACCCCGCAAAACATTGACACACATGAAGGCAATACAGTAAGCGATGATTTAACGAGTTTCTATAATTTTGAGACAGTAGTTAAGCCAATATCCTATCAGTGCAAAATGATTCTTAGAATTGATATGATTTCTCCTGCTTAATTTTATTTTGGTGATCTTTATAAATTAGCCTTTGGCCTTGCCTATAGCTTTTATGCATTTATAAGCTTCAAAAGTACATCTAAAAATTTTTGCTGTGACTCTTGATTTTTGCTCTAAAATGCATTCTCAGTACATGGAAATAATTGATGAAATATTAAGAAGTTATGGGAGTTTGATGAAAATGTTATGGTGTTATCACTTATTTCACCTACATGTGTATACGTATATGAGCATATAAATGGTACTTTTTGCAGAAACTAAATGGCAAATTCATTGAACTTAGTTACTTTGGAAAAATACTCTAAACATTCCTTCTTGATATTAAACAAAATAGCTTAATTTTATTTCAGAGATTAAAAAAAAATAATGTAAATGCACATTTATTGTAATTTCCTAAATGGCATACACTTACATCAAAATAATTTTAAATATTTAGGGATCATAACAAGTTCTTGGCACTAGTTTGTTCTTATGATTCAAAGCATTTTTTTTTTTTTTTTTTTTTTGCGGTACGTGGGCCTCTCACTGTTGTGGCCTCTCCCGTTGCGGAGCACAGACTCTGGATGCACAGGCCCAGCGGCCATGGCTCACGGGCCTAGCTGCTCCGCGGCATGTGGGATCTTCCTGGACCGGGTCACGAACCCGTGTCCCCTGCATCGGCAGGCGGACTCTCAACCACTGCGCCACCAGGGAAGCCCTAAAGCATATTTTTTTATACAAATAACATATCCGATGTTTTTATATGACTGCTTTCCTAGCAGTCATATGGTTGGATATGGTTTATCAAGTAAGCAAATCTTGACGCTGCCAACCAGTACTTTGTGAATGCTTTTGACTTCAGTGAATTGTGAGATGGTTTCTAGAATATATATATATATATATATATATATATATATATATATATACACACACACACACACACACACACACACATATATGTAATATATACATACATATATATACACACACATATATATACACAAATTAATCTTTTTTTTTCCTGATGTTATCGATGATAGTCTCACTCATGTGAAAGTTTAAACCCAAAATGGGAAATCTGGGGAATTTGGTAGAAAAATATTGGTGTAGAAGCCCAGGTTTTCCTTCTATGACAGTTTTGGCATGCTTTTTGATCCTAATTTGGTTGTATATTGCTGCTTCTCTGAGCTTCTTAGTACTAATGGGTTATGTATTTGAATCACAGATTGTTAAAGGTTGAAGGATGAGACTCAGAATCCTTTCATTTTACAGAGGAGGAAACTGTAGTCCAGAGTGAGACTTGCTCAAGGGCCACGTAACTAGCAAAGGGTGAATTCTGAACTCAAGTTTTCTGACTTTAAAAGTTGTGCCCTTTTCATGTTGAACCAGAGTGGGCCTTGAAGGATTGGATGGGTTTATTGAAGGAGGCTGTTCCAGAAGAACTTCATCTAGGAGAGGAAAGCAAGAGTTTTATGGCATGCTGCTAGGGAGAAAGCAGAATAAAATGCAGTGTCACTTGAAGTTTGGAGGGAAAAAGAGTGAATAAAGTATGGATAACATTAAAAGAACATCATATAAGGCTGCTAGTACATCATCCATAGTGTTTATTTTGAGCAGTTGGTGACATTTAGAAATGTGAGGGTTCCAGCCATTTTCAGTAGGTGGTCATTTTGACATTTCTGTATAATGCCTCTCTGGGCTAATAAAACTCGTCTATCACTGCTGGTTCCCTTTTCATTTTATTATTTCTGTTCTTTTAAAGTAACAATTTAGTAAATCACAGTATATAGGCAAATACTGGAAGTCAAGTATTTATATATACTAACATTTTTTAAGCCTGGACTTTTTTTGCATAACAGATGGGAGAAGTGTGAGTAATTTCACTGGAATTCTGTAGCCTTAGTTTTCAAAAAATTTTTTACTTCGTGACATTTAAATATTCAGTTTATATCTAATAACACAAATAATATTTTTAAATAAGCACTAGAGTTATTATCAAAACAGAATCATGTGGTTTGGCAACTAGCATATAACCTGGACATCTGTTACTAGGGAAATAAATTAAACCAAAATAAACCGAACCATGGTGAATGTTGCTATAATTTGGTAATTAATGATTTTTAAACTACAAATTTATGCTACCTAATTTCAGCTGGACCTTTGTAATATGTCTTATTTAAAGCATGTCACATTATCCAAGATTCCCTAAATTTCTCAAACCCCAAAACACAGACCAGCCATCCTCCCAGCACCATATTCTCATAAATTATCTAGTCTCCTATATTTATGTGAATATATTGATAGTTCCCTCACTTTCCTTATTTGCTCCTCTGTATTTTAATTCCCCTTGATTCCTTCCCACCTCAGAAGAAGCATGTTCCTGCTTCCTTATATGTGACTTGACATATACCTTTGCTCTTGATTAGATTGTCCCTCCTAAGATCTTTTTACACCAATTGTGCTCTCTTTAAAAAGTGTAACTGGAATAGACTTCAACACTGCCCCTGTTGGGGAGTGTGGGAACTCTGGAGCTGGCTCTGCTTATCCCACTCCAAGCCCAGGGGTGTATGGAGCTTTGTCCTTCCCTCTACTTTCCAGTGCCTCTCTGGTTATCCAGGACCTTATCCTGTTTGGAGAGCATATCCTATTTGGAGAGCATGTCAGTGTTGTAGGACATTGAAGAACAGCTTGTCTAATGGGAATAGTTGTGGTGGGAATTTACCCTGCTAAAGATTAGCCAGCATCATGCTGGTATCTATAAAGGCTATATTACCGTTACTACCTGTAGTATGAAGGACTGCTTACATAGCTTCTCAGCAAGGCAATGTCTCCCTCTTACCGGGGCTGGTGTAGATAGAACTTGCTCTTGGAAGAAGTGGGGATTCCCTAACAAGAATGGTCCACTTTGGTTGGGGAGACTCTCCCTTTTCTGCCTTACGGGTTTTCCTGGCCTTTCAGTCAGAACTAACACTATCAAAGAATAACTATAAAATATTGCTCTTCATCTACCTCTTAAAACTATGTTTGTGAATCAAGTTAATGCTATGTTCCTTCAGGGCTTTGATTTTTGATCCTCGATCCTCATCCTGTTTTTCCTTCTTGACGATCTCTGCTGTTGCAAAATAAAAGTTTTTTTGCTGTTACTTGTCCCTCAATGAAATGAGCTTCACAAGACAATTTGAAAGGCAAAGCTGTTCATTAACTTTTTCCTTTCGTTTTCAATTTTAATTCTCTCCAAGATACTTGTGGTTGAATGGAGGAAGGTCAAGCGCAAGGACTGACACATGAGAAAAGCAAGCTAACCTATTTAAAAATCCCATGTATCTAAAATTGCACCACTACTGTTTTTATTGCATTCTTCATCTTTTCATGCTCTAACTGTTCCCTCTGAAAATCCCCAACAGCAGAACAACGATGATGATGACAAACAACAAAGAAAAGTCTTTGAACTTCTTAATCAGTAAAAACCATCAATCTGTTTCTCCATCCCAAATATCTTGAAAAGTGAAGTCTATGTATGGCTACAGTCTTCCACACTCATATTCATCCACATGCTCCTAGAAAACTCCCATTTTATTTCTTACTATAGATATTTTAAAATAGATAATTATTTAACTATCACCAACATGACAATGTGTGTGACTTTTTTTTTCTGAATTCTTCTACTGCCATTCCTGCAAGGCAACATCCACATCCAAATCCATCCATACTTAAATGTTTTCTATGCAGATGAGGTATTTCTCCTTCTAGTCAAGGTTAATTTCTATACTTTATCCTCTGGCTCCCATGACTAAACCCCTTTCCTCTCCATCTCCAAAACACTCCTGAATCAGTCAATTCCTTTTTTTCTCTGTATCTTCAAACTTGCTGGCCCTCTCTACTGGCTCATTAGCTTTGTCTCCTTTTCTGTTTGTTGTTTTGTTTGACCCCCTAAAAATAGTTTTCCCCAAATTTCTCCTTTCACCTCTTTCCTCACTATGCTTTTTTCAGTTTGTCTAAGGGTTTGCATTTACTTTGAAGGTTTTAATGATCATGTACTTAGTTGGTCACTCCCAAATCTAAATCTAAAGTAATAATACTTTAGTAGTATTATTTAAACATTACTTTGGTAGTAATATTAAAGTTGTAATGATACTAAAGGACCTTAGAATGTTAAGAAGAGGTTTAAAAGAAAGCACACACAAAACCCACACATTTTATTTTCTCCCTTGGAGCAAAACAATTTGGTAACTGAGGCAGCCAGTAAAACAATATTTTAATTTTGCGTTTATGTTTTTGTATCTTCTAGTTTGAAAACAAAGCACATGTTAACTCTGGATTTCAGTCTGACTTACAGCAATATGTTGTATAACATGCTTTTTGAGTTGTTCTTGAGCACAGCATGGGAGTTTGTTATTAACATTTGCTTACTATGGATTGAGACCTTCATAAATTATTAAAGTACAAGTGATTTCTCCAAGGTACCATTTTAGGATGTCGTTAGAATTTGGGCTGGTTTTTGACCTTCT
This sequence comes from Lipotes vexillifer, assembly GCF_000442215.2. Classification (NCBI taxonomy): domain Eukaryota; kingdom Metazoa; phylum Chordata; class Mammalia; order Artiodactyla; family Lipotidae; genus Lipotes; species Lipotes vexillifer. The sequence continues at coordinate 221,522 of NW_006781815.1, read as the reverse complement.
CTTTCTTTTCACGCAATGTTAAATATCCTGTTAGATTCTAGAAGTTTTCTTACTTGTAGAATCATCTTAAGGAATTCATTAGCATTTTTGATTCAGGTATTGAAATATGAAAAGTGAGCTTCATATCTTTACTTATAAAGAAGAAATAAATTCCACCTTTGCTACTGCTGAATAAATGTTGTCTTTTTCAAGCAATGAGTAAAGCATTGGAAATTCTGATTTCCATAAAGTTATCCATGGCCTAAATTAATTATGATTTTAACAATATCAAAACTATGAAGTTAATCCTTTCATTAGGTAAAGATAGTGAAATTAATGGAGATAAATAGATATGAACTGACACACCTTAATCTTAGTGGAATTTGTATGCACATGAAGGAATATGAGTAGGAATGTAAAATGAGAAGATGAGAGATTAGTTAATGCTTGACTTTGAAAAGCCTACAAATTTGCCCAAAGTCACACATTAAAATATATCCATTTTTCTTAAAAAAACAATAATTTGGCGAGTATTTCAAGAAAGAATAATTAATAAGCAATATGAAGTAGATAAGGCATTGTAGAACCTCATCTTTAGACTGGACTCAATTTGCTTAAATTCCACTATAGGAAAGGAAAGTTACTAAAAGTTATATCTATAGACATGTAAGGAGTTAATTAATGTCGAGTTTTACCACATGGAGAGAAGAATATTCTCAATAGAATTACATATTGTACTATATGTTTTTCAAAATAGGGATGGTAAGAATTAAAATGTTTCAGAGTTCATGTTTCTTAGTCTTCTAAATTCCTAGCAATATTTACTTAATTGTAAAACATATAGCTTTTTTAACCTTGTTTTTTCCATGTATTATTCCTAGAAGGAACAAGCGAAACCTTAGATATAAATAAAATTATAAAACTATATTTGCATTTGGGGGGAAGTGGGGAGGTAAAATCAAAACAATGAAATGAACATTGACTTCACAGGAAAACTTTTTGGTCCCGTTAGAGAAGACAGCATTCATTTCTCAAAGAACAAACAAAAGAACATTTGGCAGGACTTGAACGGCAGGAACACTGAGACAGTGCTCATAAATTGATTGAGAGCTTGAATGCTTAAAAGTGCACGTTTTAAATGTAGTAATTTTTTAAAATAAAAATTCAGAATTCTTTTTTAAAAAACACTATTGAAATAAAACAAAAAAGGATTTTAAAAGTATTATCAGGCCATCGTTTCATAGCCTAGAAATAAATTATTTAAATTGATGGAGAAATTGGAATTTCAGATCTCAGTAATAACAGGTGATGTATTCTGATTCCACAGACTTAGTGAGGAAGTTACTGTTTACACTAGGGGGTGCTCAAAAATTATACCACATTATTTGGTGCTTGGCTACCTCAGTATCTGCAGATCAAGGATTTTTGTATATCGATGAGGTGATATCTCAGAAGAGTGCTTCTGTTATATCCTATCTTTTGTTAACTCATAGGTTCTGATTCAGTAGCAGCAGTGCACACACACAAATTCTTCAGGAGAGACTATTCTGCAGTTCATAAATAGTTTCCCATGGAACTAGTGATGGCATAACTATATCCACTCACTGTGAATTTAGCTTGCAAGATTTGAACACATAGTTTTGCTTTTGTTCAGTATAAATTCACTTAGCAATTAAAAAGTGGACATGTTTTAGATGAATTATTAGGTATTATAGGTGATACAACGTTGAGTAGGCCATAAGAATTTTTTAATATAGAAGAATTAGACAGGAACAATACTTCTATAAATAGAACACAAAGTAGAATCATTTTGTCCAACACTTTTACACTATTTCCTGAAATAGTGTCTATCACATAGTCATACTCAATATATATATATATATTTGTTGGAGAATGGATATGATAAATATTATAAGAGAATAAAAGTGTTCCAAGTGTTCAAAGGGTGTTTGGAAGTGTACAATATTTGTGGAAAATTTTGGAAGTCACATTCCTGGCCATTGCTCAGTGTTATGTTCAGTGGTGCTGAATTTAAAACCCTGTGACGCATAGTAAGCAGGATGTGAGACATTGCATTTCTCCCGTCCCCCACTGATTTGTTCATTCATCATTCTATGGTTTATGGAACACTTCCAAGGTGAAAAGACCAGAACACAGAAGTAAAAGACAAGATCTGCCAGTAGTGAGGTCTCTATGTTTTGGAGGAGACAGGCAAATAAATAAGCACTTAAATGATTATGATAAATGATAAATGCTCTGGTAAGTTATGAGAGAGACAGACAGAGACAGAGACAAGGAATAGGCAGTGTGTCAGGGTTTGGTGCATATGATTTTGTCTCCTAACTTCTGAATTGAATTAGGATAAATGGGAATTAGTCTGTTAAATTTCTCTCTGAGGGACATTGATCCTCAGTTTAGTCCCAGTTCCCCTCTTAAACCACATAGTTAACATAACTATTACACATTTTACATTGAATGGATATAATTATCCACAACACACTCCACTTTTTGATTTCTGATTGGGTGAACCACAATTAACACTGCATTCCATGCTTTGTAAGCTCTTTGATTGGACCTGTAATGCCTTTACATTATGATGTATCTGTCTGAATAGCAAATATGGAACTTGTCTTGTAAATTGATCCTGTGTCCACATTATAAATGTTATTTGCTTTGGGATTTTGCTTTGACACAAGGTAGGAAATTGACTCAGTTTTCCTTTCGCTTGGCATTTTTATCAGTTTTTCCCTTTTTCCTTGTCAGGCGCACCTTAAAGTTTTCCTTTATGTGTTATGTGAGCTGCCTCAACAGTATATGGCAGACTCCCATACTGACCCCACAGACCCACCTATCTTTCATTTCAAGCAAGCAGTTTTCCACAATTTTCATCAACTACCACAGTCCCTATTCAGTTATTTGAAATAAATATTTGATGGTTCCTCAAACTAGGGTAAAGGGCTATGCATTTGCAGCTTCAAGAATAATCTAAGAGGCTGAACTTTATAGAGATCCCTAACATGCCGTTTAAAGTCGTGCTGCCTGTGTTCACATCATATCTGCCATTTACTTGCTTTGTGAGTTAAGGTCATTGACCTCTGTGGGTCTCAACTTCTTCATCTGAGAGCTGGTGATCATAATATTACTTACACAAAGTTCCTGTGAGGCTTACACGCATTAATATCTGTGAAATGTTTAGAATGGCATTTACTAATATTAGTTTTTATCTACATGTTCTAACCAGATTATTACCCTCTATTGAAATGATGGAGATGCTATTGACAATAATAGTGGCTAATATTTAGAGATGGATTTGCCATGAATATCATAAAGCTAAATCGTCAGGATCCCTCACTTGGACAGGTCCCTTAAGGGCCCTGAATTTTTGGTAAGATTTTCAAAAGTAGTATAATAACTACAATCATTTGAGTCCATTGTCTCTTCACTACATGACTTTCCCCTCCATTACACTTCCCCTAGTATAGTACCTGTGGATTAGCCACAGGCTTATTGAGATCTAGTTTAGGGAAAGTTGAGTTGGGGATAAATGTACTTTGGGTTTAGCAGGATGTACTTGAACAGTTCATGGTATCTTTGGTGTATAGCTAAATAATGGCTAGCTGTGCCAGGTATGAATAGCTTTCAGGAATACTACTACTCCCCATTATACAAATCTGCCAGAGCATCCTGACAGGGTTAGAGGTTGTACTGAAATGTGAACTCATACTATGGCTCTCAGTGCCCCCCAAAAAATGTGTATAGTAGAGGAAATACAAAGTCTGAAATGTGTGAAGGCAGAAGCTAGTTTGTGGAAAATCTAATCATAGAACATATAAAATATATGGGGAGATTTTATGTCTTTTGTCTTGTTAAACCTATCAATAATAAGAAAATATGTTGTAATCAATTATCTTTCTAATCTTTACAAAAATACTACAAAATAATTTTCCTGTAAAATTGAATTTGTATTATTTTATTTTTCACTCTAGTTCTCCAAATTATATAAACTTAGTCCCTTAATTTATATCTCCGATCCCTATTTTAAGCACCACCCACGAGGTCATTTATATCTTAGTTCTTTGGTTATAAACCTTCAAAATATGTTAAAATCACTCAGGGGACTTTAAAAAATTCAATATCCAGGCAATATCTTAAGCCAATTGAATCTGGTGGTAGGAACAATATATCAGTATTTTTTAAGAGTTAATCCAATGTGCAGGGAGGTTTGAGAACCAATAGCTTGGTTTAAAAATTTGCATTTTGATTTGGGGTGAAAATAGAAAATGGTTCCCTGAGGGGGAAGAAAGCACTCAGCGTAAACAAAACAAGACAAAACAAAACACACACAAACAAAACAAAACAAAACAAAACAAAGTGTGCAGAGTACAGAGTCTAGGGATTTCTAAGAAGAGACCTCTGCTTTATAATAGCTCGTGCAGTGAATGAGGGCAGAGACGTGAATTCTGGCCCTGTCATTTTACTAGTTGCAAGAGCTCAGAGAAGCCATTAAATTCTGTGTGATCTCAAGATCCTTATTTATAATATGGGTGTAATAGGTAACCTATGGTTGTCGTGAAGTTAGAGATATAAATGTAAAATAACTGTTGATTAAAATTAACATAGTTTTGTTATGTTTATTAATTATAAAGACATAGCACATAGTGGTTGCTTCAAGGCAGTTGTAACTCTTAATTGCATACAATTGTATAATACTCTCTAGTGGTGGAATTCTCTGAGTTGTCTGAGGGCCAGACAACACTTCTGTCTTGTTCATTGCTAGGATCGAAGCTCCTAATAAATAGCCTGATACAGGCTATGACTAAAAAGTATTAAATGGCAGACAGAGAAAGACAAATACTGCCTGATATCACTTACATGTGGAATCTAAAAAATACAGGAAACTAGTGAAGATAATAGAAAAGAAACAGACTTACAGATATAGAGAACAAAC
>NW_006781815.1:203432-216585 GCF_000442215.2 Lipotes vexillifer | reverse complement strand
GGGAAAGGGAAGGGGGAGGGACTTGAAAGGGGTAGGGGTTTAAGAGGTACAAACTACTATGTAAAATAAATAAGCTACAAGGATATATAGTACAACACAGGGAATATGGCCAATATTTTTGTGATAACTATGAAAGGAATATAACCTTTAAAAATTGTGAATCACTATGTTGCACATCTGAAACTTATATAATGCACATCAACTATACCTCAATTAAAAATGAATCAAAAAATGTATTAAATAGGTGAGTAAATTTATGTGTAATGTAATTTAATTTCATTGATCTAAAATAGAAGAATAACACCAGGTTATATATTTCTTTTGTGCTCTCCTACAATCTCTCTTACTTGAACAGAAAATTAATAACAATAATAGCTTACTATATGTTACATACTATTATAAGGACTTTGCAAAATTAGTACTTACAATACCACAAATTAGGTATTATCATTATTTCCATTTTGCAGATAAGTAAGGTGAAGAATAGAGAGGTTAAGTCACTTGTCTGAGTCACAGAGCTAGACAGCTGTTGAGTTGGGATTTGAATTTCTGTAAGTAAACTTGAGAACAAATTCTCTTGTTAAACTTCCTGCTGCAATCATCACTTTTCCTATGTCAAAGCAGCCATTGCTATGAACTACTTGAAGTTCTTGAACCAATTGTTAATTCCTTTTCTCAACGTTACAAACAAGTCTTACCCTCTAGGCTTCTTGGGGAATAGTCATAACTCTGAGGGGAAAGAATACGTTGTGTAAAAAGATATAATCATCATATTTACTTGGGTTGGAAAAACAATTTTTACTTTGCAGAAGTGATGTTATTAATTTTTGTTTGGCTTAGAAAAAACACATGGACTCAAATCAATACAGCTGTTACTTCTGTTATGTTTAGATATTCTACTGCTGGAAGCGATGATAAATGTAAACTTTTCCTCTTTAGTATTATGTCACAGTTCATTAGAGAGTTAGCAGTCATATTTAACAGTCTTTACATTGGAACATTAGGTTTTACTTATTAAAAAATGATCATTACTTGTAAGGTATTTACTAAATAAAAGCTTACCAAGTTTGATTGTCTCCTAAAAAGTAGTGATAAGAAGGTGTATGCCATGGGCTAGGCAATTCCATTTCCTTTTAAAACTCTTTACAAGATAAAAATCAGGTCAAGATAAAACTTCTCTCTACAGCCACAGAACTCAAGAAAACACCAGCTGTATTTCTAACCTTTAACATAATGAGGAAAAACCTCTTCCAAGTCTGAAGTTATTTTCAGATGGATAAGTATCAATAAAAAGGTCGATTGCCTTTTATATTGTAGGTATTCTCTTTCCATTACTCTATTTGTAATAGTTTTTAACTGAATTCCGAGTCTATCTTACCCCTGTTAGTTTTGGGTTGTATGAATATAGGCAAATAAAAAGATTATAGAATTTCAAAAAACATTTTCATGTATCTCAGTAGAACACAATTGGAGTTCCAGGAAATATTAAGGAAATTGTTGCTCACTCCTAATAATATAAATATGTTTGTTTGAGATGGATGGTAGACGGTTTTGGTGATGAGCCATTGGCCTTTGTAAGATTTGGAGAAATAAAATGGCAGTCTTTCTCCTTCCAACAGCAGATGTTTCTCTGCTAATATTGAAATAAACATTTCCCTTGGAAACATCTGTCAGAGTAATATGTCTATAATTGAAATGAACACTGAGCATATTAGAATGTGCCAGTTAAAAAAACCACTCATTTACTGGAAAGTATGTCATTTAAAAAAAACAGACTTTGAGATAAATTTCCACTGTAAATCTCAGTTAACAATCTTTACCATGAAATGTGTAGAGTATTGCACCACACGGTAGACGCGAAGCTACTTTTATGTGATATTTAACTTGAAATGCTGAATATATCTATTTATGGATTCTGTTTGTATGCCTAGCCAAACAATATCACTAGTCTCTTATTTTGCATAGTTTTGACTTAACGAGGAACTACAACATTATCTATGAAAAAGTGTAGGAGAGGTATTTAATATTGTGGAAAGTAGGATTTAAAATAAAGAGTCCTCCTTTGCAGGTCTAACATGAAGCTATAGCTCCACAGAGGCTCAAACTAGAAAAAAATAAATTTAATTTCCAAAAAAAAAGAATGTTTTCCCAGAAGTCACATTAAATGATGAACAAAACTGAAGAAAAGAACTTGGATCCCTTCAACCAGGTCAATGTGTTGATCTCATTTATCTTATTGGCAGAAATGCTTAGTTAATATGATTCATATTTACAAAGATTAGTTTAATACTAATATACTTTAAAAATTATATCTACTCTTTCCCCATATGTATCAAAGAATTATCAGATGCTGTTTAAACTTTGGCTTTTTCATGTACACACACATTTTCAAAATCCCCACCTATCATCAAGTTTTCACGGTCACTTCCATTCTGCGGCTCAGGTTCACATCACAATTCCTCACCTCTTAACCAAACAAAATGTGGCAGAGATTCTGTGTGTTCACCTTTTACTCCTAGGCACACAAGTAGACTATATTTTCCAACCTCCTTACAGTTTTACACAGTGGTGGACAAGGGTGATTCATGTATGTCATTTCAAAACCCAGCTTCTAAAAATTCTTTCATACACAATACTTGACTTTCCTAATCTTTATTCAGCAAATAAATGGAGATACTGGACATGGTCTGAGCAAGAAGATATAAAGTGCCTGCCCCTAAATAATCACCTGAAGTGCTTGCCAACAGGAATATTTGCATTGGAGCAAGGAATACATGCACTGTATGAAGCTGCTAAGATTTTCAGATTTGTTATTACAGCAGCTAGCATCATTTACTTTATTTCAGGCACACCAGTAAGATAATTACAAATTATCTCCTCAATCTTTATCTGTATAATATAATGTTAATTAAAATTCTAAAGGCTCAAAACAGAATCTTAACATTCCCCTCAAATCAGTTCTCCTTTGCAACATTTCTGTTTTTCTGTTAACAACATCATTCCAGAAGTTAGTTGTCAAAAAAGAAAATATGATGTAACCTCTCTAGTTTGGGATTTTGGTGAGACTGAGAAGAGGGGCATTTCAAAATCTGACCATAGGAGAATTAACTCTTTTACAGGTATTTGATACATTCAGTTGTTAAATTTTAGCAGGTATGATTTGGCAGCAAAATCAAATTCCTTATTATAATATTTATACTATAATACATCACTTTAGAACTTGGAAAGGCAGCTGGCTAAGGCTACAGCAAGCTACTCTATGGTCCAGCATAATATGATTTGAAATTTGTGAGATTATTGTATTAGTTCCTGCTCATCAGAATTCATTAGAATAATTTATTAGTATCATCATGAAAACTATCCAGATATTCATTTCCTGAGTTCACGGCAGTGATCACTCATATGGATATCATTGGGTAGTAAGATATGTAAGAAAGCCTCCAGTCACAAATGAGTCATGCCACCTCAGCACATGTAGGAGATATACTTAATTCTCTCTTTCTGTCTCTTGAAAGCTTATTACAAAGGACTGGTAAGTTTCTACCACTGTGGCAGGGCTGGCAGCTGGGCTACAGTGCCAAATTCTACAGTTAGAATGCCAAATCCCAGATGTGGCATGATTAAATCCAGTGTCTAATCATTTTGTTATAGTAAATTCATAAATCAGCCTGATTACAGCATGCCCTGTCTTCATGGTGGTTCACGTGTTACAGATTTGCTATACAATTACCAGTGTGAATTTGTAACCAAAAAGTATTGTTTACAAAAGAATTTTTTCCTCTTCAATCTCTTAAAAACTGATTTACATATTCCAATATACCTATTGGAAAAAGCCATGATGTTAATTGGACGTTTCACTATTTTACTATTAGCTTTTTGCTTTCTTATTTAGCTATAATTTTATGTTTTCTGGGGTTTTCTTTATGGTTACTGTAAATTTCTTCTACCTTAGAAGCAAAAGTCAGCTGTTTGAAATTACAATGCTCAAATACCATTTAGGACAAATATTCATTAATTAATTTTCTCAAATACAAATATTAGAGTCGTTTAATATGTACCTTTCAACAAGTTTACAAAAATAGATTCTGTGGCTTTAGGCTATAATGGAAGAAATATTTAGAGTTACAAGTTATTTTAACAACTTGGCCAGGAAGATATATAGAAACATTTTAAGAAAATATATTAAATCATTTTATTTGTTTCTGCATACTCTATTAATGGGCAATAGAACACATTTATTAAACTCTTGACAATATGTAATACATAAAATAAATCATTAAAGCTTGGCTGTAGATCTATGGGTTTTTGTAAGGTTTTTAATTAATAATAGTATATTTGCTATAAATATTCTCTTCTAGCCTTTTTCCACATAAAAAAACATACATCTAAAATTTGACTGTTTTTCCTTTGAGGCAGTTTTCCTTCCCTATTTTGTCTTTGGATTAAAGTGTTACCAACCCTGATTAATTGGTAGAAAATCTCTGAATTTTTGCAGTTCACTGAAAGGTAATCATGGAAAGAAAATATGAGGTCCTATTAATCTCATAATTTATCAAACTAGGCAGACACATTTGTGAACAGCGTCACACATGTGAACAGATGTCAACAAATATTATTGGGTGCTTACCTGAAATCCTGCTCTCTAGTTTCTTGGTGAACATTTATTTTCACACCAAAAAAGTTCAGTATCTCCCTAATTACCTACAAACTCTTTCCCTCCTTTCCTCCTATGGATTGTGTTGTCTTCAGAACTATTCTCTCTTAAAATCATGAATTCCTCCCAATTTTTCTCACTAGTCTTGTCTTTCCCCTCAGCACCAGCATGATATATCCAACTCTCTACTCGACATCTCTACTTGGATGGACAAATTTAACGTGCCAAAATTGACCTCAATATCCCCCTCCAAGCCTGCTGGTTCCCAGCTCAATAAAAGGCACTATCAGGTTTGCAGTTTTTCAGCCCCCAAACCTATAAGTAATCCTTATATCCTTGTTCTATCGCACTTCACGCCCAATCCATCCATAAATTGTTAGTTTCACCTTTAAAGTACACCTATAATCTGACCATTCCTTTTATCTCATCTGCTGCCAATCTCATCCAAATTAACACCTACTCTTGTTTTGACCTCTACACTAGACTTCTAAATGATCTTTACCTTTTTTCTACTCTTGTTACACTTAGAGCTTCTTCACACAGCAGTTGAGTAAATCATGTCAATTCTCCCATTGAAAAATTTCCAATGAGTTCACAACAAATTCGTAATAAAATCTGACATCCTGGTGATGTCCTCAAAGCCCTACATGATTCGGCCCTTCCCTCTACTTCTATCTCCTACCTTCTCCCCTTTTGCTAATTTGCTGCAGCCACACTGGCCTTCCTGCTGTTCTTTGAAATGTATAAGTTCAGTCCAGTCCAAGGTATTTGCATTTTTCTGTTTTCTCTGCCAGAATCTATTATCCCCAAACTGAAGTCTACATCCCAAACTTCATTCCTTTTTCTGTTTTCTTCTTTTCTGCTCATCCATCATTTAGTTCCAGTCATCACTAATCCCTTATAAAGTTTTCTTTATCACTCTTACCACTCCCTAAAATTATACAATATTTAGTTTTTCTTTCTTTGCTATGAAGGAATTCAGAGCATATCACCCCAAAATATGCTGCTTTGGCATAGTGATTAAGTTAAAGGCACTTGAGAAACAGCAGGTACAGGAAAGGTACTCTGACCCTCCTTTCCTCTTCCTGAAAGCCAGAGATAAAACTCCCATGTGAAAGGTACCCTTCCTGTACCACAAGGAAGGAAGACATTTTTATCACCAGAGATGGGGAATTGAGGCTGAAAAATCTGTACAAACCAGCCTTGTTAAATTCACCCTTACTTCCTGATCACTTCTCAACAGTCTATTGTTGTAGGCCAAGCTCCTTTGTCTTGTCAATTTGTCACAAATTTATTTTCTTTGTCTATAAGGTATAAAAGCTTTCTGTTCTGGTCACTTCTTTGGGTCTTCATTCTCTTGTAAAGGCTTCCATGTGTACATAAAACTTTGGTTAAACTTGTATGCTTTTCTCCTGTTAATCCATCTTATGTCAGTTTAATTCTTAGGCCTAGCCAGATACTCAAAGAGGATGGAAGAGATGTTCTTTCCTTATACCTACTAGGATTTGACTTTATGAAGTAAGGTCTCTGTCTTCTTGACTGCAGTATCCTCATGGTCTAGAAAAAGTTTCAAGAAGTATTTGCTGAGTAAATAAATGACTATATCAAACCATAAATAGAAATTTATATCTTTTCATCATAACTAGTTGATAATGATCCTTTTACTTGTTCTAATTAAAGGACAATTTCTCCTTCTACCTCTGTGAGCCATTTGAATAAACATCAGGAAAGGAACTACAGTACATAGGTCTAGCTTTTTCACTGTTTCTCTCTTAATTAACCATGTTGATTTATTTCTAGATCACTCCTCTGACTCAGCTACTGACTAGCTTTTATACATGGAGAGTTAATTAGCTGAACATCATCTACAGCAGTAATTCTTAAACTTTAACATGTATCAGAATCACCTGGAGGCTTATTAAAACAAAAATGGCAGGACCTCAACCCCAGAGTTTCTAATTTAGCAGGTCTGGAATGTGGTTAGAAATTTTGCACTCCTCACTTACCCCCAAGTATTACTTTTTCTGCTAGTCTGGGGCACAATTTGTGAACCACATATCAATAGAATGTCTGGATGATGGCCATCTCCTTTTGTTGTTTGACTTTCTTCCAGAGAGACCTTGGGAAACTGGGGTGACAGCTTTCTATAGAACAGGCTAAGGGGTGAGACCTGGGCCCTCCTAGCTGTATATACTAGCTGGAGAAGTGGGCAGTTGTCAGAGAAACTGTCCTGAAGTGTTTTCTGGGCAATATTTCATACTTAAAATTTGACAAAATAAGAAAGGAGTTGCAATAATAAAAGAGGTAGAGATAGAGACAAAGGTAAAAGAATAGGGAGAAGGACAGGAAGGAGGAGGAAGAAGGGGGAGAGGATTTGGAATAACTAGGGTGCTGACATTTGTAGAGATTCTAAAAGTGTACAGAATGCCTGAAATGCCTGAAGGAACCAGCTGAAGCTGATTTGGAAAAATTGGTGTTTACAGTAAATTTTTCTATTGTATTTATGGATTCAGATTTAGAGAGGATTACAGTTGATCCTTGAACAATGAGAGTGTCAGGGGTGCTGACACCCCCACCTCACGTGTGGTCTAAAATCCACATATAACTTTACAGTAGGCCCTCTCTATCTGTGCTTCGGCATTTGCCAATTCAACCAATCCTGGGTCATGTAGTACTATAGTATGTATTTTGTGAAAAAAAAAATCCACATATAAGTGGACCTGCACAGTTCAAACCTGTGTTGTTCAAGGATCAACTGTATTGGGGGCATGAGAAAGACCTAAAGAAACTAACACAAAGCAAAGATCTTCCAACTCCATTGTGTTTAGAGGTCTTTATATAACAGGCAGATTCTTAAAACCAAAATATGTATTAGTTTTCTAGGGTCATCTTGATAAAGTGCCATGAACTTTGTGGCTAATACAACAGAAATCTATTCTATTATAGTTCTAGAGGGTAGAAACCCCAAATTAACATGGGGGAAAGTCAGGCTCCTTCTTCGCCTTGTCCTAGCTTCTAGGTTGCCTGCAATCCTTGGCATTCCTTGGTTTGCAGTTGCATCACTCCAATCTCTGCCTCTGCCGTCACATGGCATTCTCCCTGTATCATTCATTTTTCATGTTGTTTCTGTGTCTTCTATTGGTGTTATTATGAAAGTTAAGTTGAAAACAAAACTCTTTTGGTTAAAATCTCTTAAGTGGTGAAGGAACTAGTTGGGTCTTCCTTTCCTTTGGGTGTGATTCCCCCAAAGACTAGCTTTTCGCAAAGGATCATTTGTGATCTATTTCTTAATATCCTCATGTTGTCTCATGTGTCTGCTCTATGTTCTTTACTCTTTCATCAATCTAAAATTGAGAGTTTTCAATTCTCTGTCACAATTCTTCAGTAAAGCAAAAGTCTCAACCATCAAAATTAATAAATTAATGGACTTTGATGGAAATATGTAAGCTCCCTCACATCTCCGCCATTAACCATAGTAGCCAAACATTTACGTATATTTAATGCTTGTTACATATATTTAATGTTTGTTACACTACTAAGTGTCTTATATGTTAACAACCTGATTTAATTTGTCATTTTGAAATAATGCCTCCCCCACCCCAGCTTTATTATCCTAATCCCAGGATGGTGTTAATAGCAATGTTGAAAGATGAGAAAATCAATTTATTATTCAATAAATGGAATAGGAAAAATATAATTCTGCCTCTGTAGATGTTTTGACATTTTTCAAACAGCACTGTGGAGGTGGTTGTCCATCCTTTTTTATTGCGTGCCTTTTTTTAAAAATCACTTTTATTTGTATCCTCCTTATGTAACATAATTTATATGAAACAATGGTTGAAGAGGGGAATATTTAAGAACATAATTTTTATTTTGCTAAAAATTTGACTTAGTTTCCAAATTTTGACTACGTTTGTGTATGACTGTGTGTGTGTTAAGACATATCATCTTTAGAAATTCCTGAGTTTAATGAAACTATATTGGGCAAAAGAGTCATTTTTAGTAGTAGACTTTTTTGTTACAGCAATAAAATCAGTTATAGCATAAGCCATTTTAAGTGACTCCTGGTTTCTGTCAAGTGTTATTGATTTTTTTTGACTTGATGAAAATATTTTAAATTTTGCAGAAGTTTTTCCACCGAGAGCCATTTGAGTGCCACAGCCTGCCTCTCATATGTTAAAGCTCTTTATAGCTATGTATAGTATAACAGGTTTATTGGAGAGTCTGAGCTTTATAGGGTACACACTTGAAAAGGATTTATATTTTCTCTAATCATTGCTCCCAACTGTGTGATGTCAAATCTTCCTTCTCTGCTGGGTAGCAGATTTCTTAATGATGTCTTGGGAAGATTCTACAACTTCTCTCTACTTTAAGTTATTAAGAAGTCTAGTTTACAACTCTAATCTCATATCCTCTCCCCATCAAAATTCAGCCCTGGTTTGGGGCCAAAGGACTTGGAGTGGGGAGGAAGTGTGGTCTGCTCTCTCATTTTCTTACTATCACCAGGAGTCAAATGGAAGGTGATAGTATGTCTTTTAGGATACCTCCCCACCTTCTATCTTATGCTTTTATGTCTCTAGCTGCTCTAGGAACAGAAAATAAAGAGACAAGTCTCTTTATTGGGCTTGCATGAGCAGTACTCTTTCTTTTACTGTCACCTTCCTTAAGGCTGATGGGTCATCAAAGTCCTGTGTGACAGATATCTAACTGTTGGCTTTCTAATGAAGCACATGGATAAGTCCCTTGGAGGTTCCCGTTGTAAATTTCCCTTATTTATTATTATTTATATTTATTTAACACTTAAATAGCTCTTACTCTGTCTTATAACCTGTTATACATGGTTTATAAATATTAAATGATTTAACTACCTGGAGAAACTGAACCACAGTGAAACTGAGCAACTTGTGCAGGATCACATATTTAGTAATCGGCTGACTTGGGATTTAACCCAGGCAGTCTGGCTCCAAAGCTCTTAACTACTATGTTAAACTGCCTTCATGTGGTTGTCTCTGACTTGAGACAATTTATAGGAAATTGGTAATAACGGTTTGGAGCTAAAAGTTTTCTAGACTAAAGATATAATTACAGGTTTTGGAGTCAATTTATATTTTTTTATTTTTGAATTATGATTTTTGAATTATGAGAGCAGATGAGATCTCTGAAGGGGAGGACCCAACTGGGGAAAACAGTAATATTTAAAAACATTAAAGGCCCCAGGGAAGAAGACTTTAAAAGACCAGAGAGATCTGAAGATTTAGCGTCTACAATACAAGACAGTAGCTGAATGTCTATTCCAATGTCACTCTGTAAGTGGCTGTTTCTCATTTATTCAGAGAAGAGGCTAAATTATTGAATGGGAGGATGATGGAAAAGACATGCCTCAGTTTGCCTAATCCTCAGCAAAACAAACCTTGGAGTTTAAAAACCTACCTCTGTAAAACATTGTTTATGAAATGTAAGTCAAGGAATAATTTCCCTCAGACTCAAGCAGTTTAATCAATAATATACTTAGGAAATATCTTGGGAGTTAATTTTTCTTCTCATCACTTATTCAGCGACATTTTAGTGTTCTTTATATACTGGCATCTTGAACAGGTAACTGTCTGCCTGGCCTGAGTCTGCATCGAACACTGAAGTCGTTGAAGCCAAAGATTAGAGGGTTTCAAATGGAAATGAATAGCTGTAAAATGTTCAGATATGTCCAGTGTTTCAAGAATTAGGAAATGGGATTCTGTAATTAGGTCATTCTGGTTTTGCAAGATCAAATTAGGGGCATTCATTTCACAGCTGTACCACATGCCATTGTTAAAATTTGACATTTCAGTATTTGATTCATTTTGAATTTTTTTCTAATGTATGATATGAAATACAGTTCCACATTTATTTTTGTATTGATGGTTACCCAGTTTTCCCAAAACCTTTTATAGAATGAGCTATTTTTTTCTTTACTAACTTGAGATCCAAATATTTTCATGTATTAAAATATGTTCATGTTAGTGTGTATTTCTGTATGTTTTCTTCTACTCCAATAGTCTATTAATGTACTGTCTTGTTTTAATTATGAAAGCTTTATATTATATTTTATATTAGTGGGCTAATGGCCCTAATTGGCTTTCTTTTAAAGAATTTTCCTGGTTATCCATACTTATTATATTTTCCATCTGAGCTTTAAAACAGCCTACTTAGTTTTTTTTTTTTTTTTTTTACATATAATCAATCAATGTGATACACCATATTAACCAATTGAAGGGTACACACCATATGATAATCCCGATAGATGCAGAAAAATCTTTCAACAAATTTCAACACCCATTTATGATAAAAACTCTCCAGAAAGTAGTAATAGAGGGAACTTATCTGGACTTTTAAAACGCCCTCTTTATTTTTTTTTTTTTTTTTTTTACATATAATCAATCAATGTGATACACCATATTAACCAATTGAAGGGTACACACCATATGATAATCCCGATAGATGCAGAAAAATCTTTCAACAAATTTCAACACCCATTTATGATAAAAACTCTCCAGAAAGTAGTAATAGAGGGAACTTATCTCAACATGATAAAGGCCATATATGACAAACCCAGGCCAACATTGTTCTCAATGGTGAAAAACTGAAAACATTTCCTCTAAGGTAACAAAAAAGACAAGGATGCCCACTCTCACCATATTATTCAACACAGTTTTGGAAGTTTTAGCCACAGCAATCAGAGAAAAGAAAGAAATAAAAGGAATCCAAATCAGAAAAGAAGTAAAACTGTCACTGTTTGCAGATGACATGATGCTCTACATAGAGAATCCTAAAGATGCTAATAGAAAACAACTAGAGCTAATCAATGAATCTGGTAAAGTAACAGGATGCTACTTTAATTAATGCACAGAAAACAACTGCAGCTAATCAATGAATTTGGTAAAGTAGCGGGATGCTACTTTAATTAATGCACAGAAATCTCTTGCATTCCTATACACTAATTATGAAAAATCTGAAAGAGAAATTGAGGAAACACTCCCATTTACCACTGCAACCAAAAGAATAAAATACCTAGGAATAAACATACTTAAGGAGACAAAAACCTGTATGCAGAAAACTATAAGATACTGATGAAAGACATTAAAGGTGATACAAACAGATGGAGAAATATACCATGTTCTTGGATTGGAAGAATCAACATTGCAAAAATGACTATACTACCCAAAGCAATCTACAGATTCAATGCAATCCTTATCAAACTACCAATGGCATTTTTCACAGAACAAGAATAAAAAATTTCACAATTTGTATGGAAACACAAAAGACCCCAAAGAGCCAAAGCAATCTTGAGAACGAAAAACAGAGCTGGAGGAATCAGGCTCACTGACTTCAGACTATACTACAAAGCTACAGTAATCAAGATATTATGGTACTGGCACAAAAGCAGAAATATAGGTCAATGGAGCAGGATAGAAAGCCTAGAGAGAAACCCACGCACATATGGTCACCTTATCTTTGATAAAGGAGGCAAGAATATACAATGGAGAAAAGACAGCCTCTTCAAAAAATGGTACAGGGAAAACTGGATAGCTACATTTAAAAGAAAGAAATTAGAACACTCCCTAACACCATACACAAAAATAAACTCAAAATGGATTAAAGACCTAAATGAAAGGCCAGACACTATAAAACTCTTAGAGGAAAACGTAGGAAGAATACTCTTTGACATACATCACAGCAAGATCCTTTTTGACCCACCTCCTAGAGAAATGGAAATAAAAACAAAAATAAACAAATGGGATCTAACGAAACTTAGAAGCTTCTGCACAGCAAAGGGAACCAGAAACAAGAAGAAAAGACAACCCTCAAAATGGGAGAAAATATTTGCTATTGAAGCAACTGACAAAGGATTAATCTCCAAAATACACACGCAGCTCATGAAGCTCAATATCAAAAAAACAAACAACCTGATCCAAAAGTGGCAGAACATCTAAATAGACATTTCTCCAAAGAAGATATACAGATTGCCAACAAACACATGAAAGGATGCTTAACACCACTAATCATTAGAGAAATGCAAATCAAAACTACAATGAGGTATCACCTCACACCCGTCAGAATGGCCATCATCAAAAAAAATCTACAAACAATAAATGCTGGAGGGGGTGTGGAGAAAAGGGAACACTCCGGCACTGCTGGTGGGAATGTGAATTGGTACAGCCACTATGGAGAACAGTATGGTGGTTCCTTAAAAAACTAAAAACAGAACTACCATATGACCCCGCAATCCCACTACTGGGCATATACCCTGAGAAAACCGTAATTCAAAAAGAGTCATAGGGCTTCCCTGGTGGCGCAGTGGTTGAGAGTCCGCCTGCCAATGCAGGGGACATGGGTTCATGCCCCGGTCCGGGAGGATCCCACATGCTGCAGAGTAGCTGGGCCCATGAGCCGTGGCCACTGAGCCTGTGTGTCCGGAGCCTGTGCTCTGCAACGGGAGAGGCCACAGCAGTGAGAGGCCCATGT
>NW_006781815.1:157753-203422 GCF_000442215.2 Lipotes vexillifer | reverse complement strand
CAAAAAAAAAAAAAAAAAAAAAAAAAAAGTCATATACTGCACTGTTCATTGCAGCACCACTTACAATAGCCAGGACATGGAAGCAACCTAGGTGTCCATCGACAGATGAATGGATAAAGAAGATGTAGCACATATATAAAATGAAATATTCCTCAGCCATAAAAAGAAATGAAATTGAGTTATTTGTAGTGGGGTGGATGGACCTAGAGTCTGTCATACAGAATGAAGTAAGTCAGAAAGAGAAAAACAAATACTGTATGGTAACACATATATTTGGAATCTAAAAAAGAAAAATGTTTCTGACAAACCTAGGGGCGGGACAGGAATAAAGACGCAGATGTAGAGAATGTACTTGAGGACATGGTGGGGGGAAGGGTAAGCTGGGACGAAGTAAGAGAGTAGCATTGTCATAAAACACTACCAAATGTAAAGTAGAAAGCTAGTGGGAAGCAGCTGCATAGAACAGGGAGATCAGCTCGGTGCTTTGTGATCACCTAGAGGGGTAGGGTTGGGAGGGTGGGAGGAAGATGCAGGAGGGAGGGGATATGGGGATATATGTATATGTATAACTGATTCACTTTGTTATTCAGCAGAAATTAACACAACATTGTAAAGCAATTATACTCCAATAAAGATGTTAAAAAAGAGATTTCAGTTGTTTTTGTCATCAGAGTTTCAAATTTTATAATGGTGAATAACAATATATACTTTGTGAAATGAAATGTGATATTTAGAAACATGTAGTCATTTATTTTGTATTGTCGTATGAAAAAGTTCATAGTTGTGAAATGTATTTCTGACTAATTCTTCCTTTTTTACTCCTTACCATTATATTTTCTCACTGAGGTATAGAATTAATATGAGTATTCAAGACACTTTATTAGTGGTTCTTTAAGACTTATATTACACTTGCAGGTGGAAATGCTTTCGAAATTATTTATATCAAACATTATCTCTGTGCTACTTTCTCGTGTGTTGCTATGTTGTAAATGCCGTATGGATCTCTTACCATGGCTATAAAGAATTTCTTTTATTATAGTTCCTTTACAATGTTGTGTTAGTTTCTGCTGTACAGAAAGTGAATCAGCCACATGTATACATACATCCCCTCTCCCTTCGATTTCCTTCTCATTTGGGTCACCACAGAGCACTGAGTAGAGTTCCCTGTGCTATACAGTCTGTTCTCATTAGTTATCTATTTTATACACAGTAGTATATATATGTCAGTCCCAATCTCCCAATCCATCCCATCCCCCATTTCCCCCCTTGGTATCCATATGTTTGTTCTCTACATCTGTGTCTCTATTTCTGCATTGCAAATAAGTTCATCTGTACCATTTTTCCAGATTCCACATATATGCGTTAATGTATGGTATTTGTTTTTCTCTTTCTGATTTACTTCAGTCTGTATAACAGTCTCGATGTCCATCCACCTCTCTATAAATGACCCAATTTCATTCCTTTTAATGGCTGAATAATATTCCATTGTATTTATGTGCCACATCTTCTTTATTCATTCCTCTGTTGATGGACATTTAGGTTGCTTCCATGTCCTGGCTATTGTAAATAGAGCTGCAATGAATATTCCTGCATGTAATTTTTTGAATTATGGTTTTCTTCGGGAATATGCTTAGGAGTAGCATTGTTGAGTCAATGGTAGTTCTATTTTCAGTTTTTTAAGGAACCTCCATACTGTTTCCATAGTGGCCATATCGATTTACATTCCCACCAACAGTGCAAGAGCATTCGCTTTTCTCCACACCCTCTCCAGCATTTATTGTTTGTAGATTTTTTGATGATGACCATTCTGACTGGTGTGAGGTGATACCTCATTGTAGTTTTGATTTGCATTTCTCTAATGACTAGTGATGTTGAGCATCTTTTTCATGTGCTTTTTGGCCATCTGTATGTCCTCTTCGGAGAAATGTCTGTTTAGGTCTTCTGCCCATTTTTGGATTGGGTTGTTTGTGTTTTTTGTTATTAAGCTTCATGAGCTGTTTGAGATTAATCCCTTGTCAGTTCCTTCGTTTGCAAATATTTTCTCCCATTTTGAGGGTTGTCTTTTCGTCTTGTTTATGGTTTCCTTTGCTGTGCAAAAGCTTTTAAGTGTCATTAGGTCCCATTTGTTTATTTTTGTTTTTATTTTCATTACTCTAGGCAGTGGGTCAAAAAAGATCTTACTGCGATTTATGTCAAAGAGTGTTCTGCCTATGTTTTCCTCCAAGAGCTGTATATTGTCTGGCCTTACATTTAGGTCTTTAATCCATTTTGAGTTTATTTTTGTGTATGGTGTTAGGGAGTGTTCTAATTTCTTTCTTTTACATGTAGCTGTCCAGTTTTCCCAGCACCTAAATTATTTTGAATGGTACTTTAAAATAGTGCCAAATATAAGTGATACAACTGGAAAGAACTTAATACTGTGGGAGTTTAGCACTTTGCAGTAGGAATGTGATAATATTTAATCATTCACTCTTTTGTTTTAAGCAATTTTAATTGAGATCACCACTCAGATATCATTTCATCCACAATATTACTCACCCTTGAATTTTTATATCTTATCAATAACCACAAATACCATTTATGTGGTGCAGTGCTATTCAGTTTTCACAGCTAGGTTTTTAATATTTTTATGTCAGTACAGTGGTGTATCTCATAGAGATGCTTCAACAACTATCTAGACACAATATAAGGCTGATAAATATCCATTATCTTCAGTCATTTCCAATGAAATTGAACAGCTGGACCAAGGGCTTGGGTTAAGAGAAGCAAGTGAATATATTGTACAGCATCATTTTTTATTTCTTTTCAGTTTGATTTTTCTCTGTGATGTGTAATGAAATAGATTAATGGGCCCGATTCCATTACTGATTAAATGGATTTGATTTGGACCTTTAACAGGAAATTCACAGTAGCAGTCAGTTTCAGATCAAAAGCTTTAAAAAAAAAATGAAGGACGTTTTCAGGGGGAATGTGAACTACTAGGCAGTAATATAGAGGGAGACTTGTTTAAATTCAAATGGACCATTTTATTAATGCAAGGATCATGCTGCTACATGTTGCTGATAAGCTGGCATATATAAAGTAGGTATGTTAAATTATGGAAACACCTCATTTTTAAACCAACTGTTTTTTATTCTTCAAATATATTTTAAATATTTACTATGTGTCAAACATCACCAACTGTTGTTATGGGTTGAATTGTATCTCCCCAGAAAGATATGTTGAAGTCCAAATCCATGGTTTCTATGGAATGTGGACTTATTTAAAATAGGGTCTTTGCAGATATAGTCAAATTAAGATAAGGTCATTAGGGTGGGCCCTAATTCAGATGACTCGTGTCCTTAAGAGGGAAATTTGGACAAAGACACACAAAAAGGAGGATAGCCATGTGAAGACAGAAACAGACAAGGAGAAATCCATGTGACAACAGAGGCAGAGATTGAACTAATGCAGTTGCAAGCCCAGAAACACTATGGATTAACGGCCACCACCAGAAACTAGGAGGCAAGGAAGGATTTCACCCTTACAGGTGTCAGAGGAAGCATGGCCTTGTTGACACCTTGATTTTGGCCTTCTTTGTCTCCAGAACTATTGAGAGAACAAATTTCTGTTCTTTTAAGCCATGTAGTTTGTGGTACTTTGTTACAGCAGCTCTAGGAAACTAACATATAATTATGTATTTTAATATTAGAATACATACTGTATATTTTAATAGGCCTTGGAGAAAGCGAAATGGTTTGATCAGTTTATGAAGTAAACTGATGTAATATCTCATTCAGATACAATCATGGCTAGTGATAAATACAGGACTCAGACACAATTACTACATTTAGGGAACTTAAAATATTACTAAAGAAATATATAAGAAAAAAACATATAACAAGAGTATTCCAATATAAGTCTGAAGTTTTCTACTTCATAACAGTGGTACAGATAGGACACCATAATAATTTCTAGTGAAGAAGAGACCATCTTGACTATTTCTGTTGACTAGAGATGCTTCATGGAAGAGGCAGCATTTGACTTGAGCTTAGAATAGCTTGGATTTGACTATACAAACCTGGAGGGAAGAACTTGAGGGAACCCTGTGAACAACTACAGAGGCAAAAAGCACATGTGCGTGGGACATTAAATACCCATGCTCTTGAGTCTAGTCTAAATTACTTTGACAGTGGCAAGTGCACTGGGCAGAGTTTTGATATTGAAACCAAGTTTTCCCATTCCTTTTCTCATGGGCTCAGCCTCTGAGGCAGCAGGAAGTGTTGCTATAAACTGTATCTTCAGGACAGAGATGATAAGAATAAAACAAAAGGGAAAATAAAACAAGGAGTCAAATTCTTCATCTCTCAATGTCTGAAAACCTATGGTGGAGACAATGTTTTGAAAAGACTGGATTTTAATTGCAAGAAATTTGTGCTTGAGGTAGAAATGTGTATTTTTCCTTCACTGCCAGAAGCTTCCATTTAAGTATGAAGAGCCAGTGCCTGATGGAATTTGAGCCAAGAATTGATATGTTATGGTAGGAAAGTGAGGTTTAGACTGATTAGCTTATGGCAAGAGAGATCACAAAGGAATGTGACTAGACCTTAGAAACGATGTTTCTCTGGGAAATGCCCATCCCCTGAGTTTTGGACCAAGCCCCAAAAAGTGGAGGAGATGAAGTAAACCCCCAGAAAAGACTAATTACTTGGCTTCCCACAGTATAATAAAGAAATCAGCAAGTTTTATGGGAAAACCCACTATCGAAATTTCACCCAGGATTAGTGTAGCAGTGATCGAAGGAGATTCTTAGTCACATCAGTATGAATTCAACTATATAAAGTCATGAACTCCCAGAGTAGTGTGGGACGATAACCAATGTTCCTGAGCAACCAATCCCCACCAAAGGTTCAGAATTGTTGGGAGGATCAAGGTACCAGAATAAGACTTATGTTTGGGACAAAGAGGATGTGCATTACATGGTTCTGACAATTAAAACAGTATTATGGAGACATGAACTGGATCAGTGAAGGTAATAGAGTAGTGAGGGCCAGAAAAATGTAAACTACATTTCCACGTAGACCAGAGAAGCCAGAAACTGGCATGAGGACCAGATGCCTCGCTTCTAATGCTAGGATGATATATAGCTCCACCCTAGGATTTCAATGACTCAGTGAGAAATTAAGGCGAACCACACCTCTGTATGTTTGTGTGTGCTTGGTGATGGTGGTGGTGTGTGTGTGTGTGGTGGAATTCTGAGAGACTCATTTTTAAAACAGAAATAATTTAATTACCATGAATTGGTAGAGTTAAACATTTTCGATATCCATGGAATTGGGATCTCAATAACAGTAACTGCAGTTATAAACAAAGTTGTATTTTACGTATCTGATTTTGTGAACTTTTGACTGTATTCGGTATCTACTATGAAAGAAGTTGACACGGAAAGTGCAATAAATGAAAATATACCCAAGGTCCCTTAAATATGTTCCAGTACCCAAATTTAAAGAACACATTGTTTCTGAAATGGAATCTGGTTCTGCCTGTAAAAATGAGCAGGTAATCAATCCATTTTTGTTGCTATGGTCTTGATACTACTGACGTCAAAATCTACCTAATTCAGGAAAACAACCAAAAGGTTTTGATGATTCTGTCAAAATCATAAGGTGATTTTGAGTAAGAAACAGTGATCATGCTTAATATTAATAATTATGATTATAGCTCAAACAAAATATGGCTGAAATATCACACTCCATAAACCATGTTTCCTATGAGTTCTTATCATTTTTTGACTATAGACAGTTATATGTGTCCCTGGCATATTTAGACCATATTTTCCAAATTCAACAGATGCTTGAGAAATTTCAAAATATTAAAATAAGATACTGTAGCATTTTCTTGGGCGAAGAATACAAGATAGAATTGTGTAGTTAATGTTTTTATTACTAATAAAATCGTTTTAGAGATTGATATTGTGAAAAATGAAGTCAGGATAAATTTTTTCACATTATACCTATTATGATAAAATATGGGTAATTTTATATTTTAGAGTAGAATTATTTATATTGTTGATATGCATACTTCTACTTTAAACAGCTTCTGTTTCTGGTTAGTAAAGAACACATATTTTAAAGTGACTTGTGTGATTATTTATTTTTTCCTATTCAGGAATATAAAACATTTGGTGATAATTATGGAATATAATTTGAAAACAAGTACCCATAAAAGGCTAGGTCTATCTTGCTCAGCTCAGCATAGCCAAAACGTTATTTGAATGCTTTCTTTAAAACTTTTTTGATCTAATTTTTCAGTCTTAATATTGCCTTTGCTCAAGTTCTGCATTTAATGGATAAATATGTGGAATATGTTATTTCATATTTATGTAGTCTTAGATCATATCTATTAGAATAATTCTCAATTTTTCAAACTCCTTCAAAGTTATTTTTTAAAACATGCATTTTGCTACTTAAGGTGAATATTAAAATCTAAACTTGCCTTTCAGTATTAATGCTTAAGTCAGTATGTTTCAAACTTGGAGAAAAGTAATTTAATATACTTTATGTCTAGAAATGTATGCATACTCAAAACTCTCTATTCCCTGCCTTTAAAAATTATCTTATCTTTATTCCCAGGGATGGAGTTCTGCTAGGCTTCTTGCTGGATAAGTGACCACAGCAGGCACAGTTCCAAGGAGCAAGGTAAATCAGATTTGGGAATTTTGGTCATTGGGGGAGTAATGTTTAATGTCAGATATGAAAGTTGTGTATAGAGCAACCAATAGTATGTGAAGCAAGTGATAAAATATCAGATTGACTAGAAGTTTCAAGGACTCAAGGGAAGAATAAGGAAAACACCAGGACTTGGCCATGAGCAAGGTAAAGAGGTCAAAACTCTTCTCAGTGGATTATGATTTTGAAGCAAGCGTCCATGTCAACCAGGTCATAGGTAGGTTTAGAATAGAAAAGTTATTTGGAGAAAAAGAATCTTCAAAAGGTTATGTATGGGGCTTCCCTGGTGGCGCAGTGCTTGAGAGTCCGCCTGCCGATGCAGGAGATGCGGGTTCGTGCCCCGTTTCGGGAGGATCCCACGTGCCGCGGAGCGGCTGGGCCCGTGAGCCATGGCCGCACAAAAAAAAAAAAAAAAAAAAAAAAAAAAAAAAAAGGTTATGTATGGCCTTAGATTCTATACTGATAAGTGGCCATTTAAAAAAAAGTTTGTGTTGCTATTTTGGCTTTGTGGATCATGATTCTGTTTTATTAAGTTAAAAACTTTGGAACTGCACTTTTCCTTTGCAAAATTTTCTAGTATGACAAAGGACATCGTTATAAAATAGGAACTGAGAAGTATTTACTATGCTTCACACAGGTAAGTTAGCTCATGGTCATTTATCAGTTCGTCTTGTTTGGTGAGAGCAAAATCTTCTAAGATGGTGACTCATAAATTATTCTTGTAATTTGTAAAACAAGTAATTCTGATTCCTGAGAATTGACCTTACTGTGAAGACTGACAGATTGTTGAAATTGATTCACTAGAAATTAGAGAATATGCTCTGAACTGCTGAGCTCAGTTCAGATTATATAAAATAAATTAGGAAACCAAACCATTTTTTATTCCATTTATTCTTATATAAGTAAGTACACTGATATTTTTAGTGACCACAATGTATACCACATTTTGGGCCATTCAAAATATGCTTAATTAACACCTGAATATTTCATGTGAGCACACTAGAAAATTTAATAATAATAATACTATATATAATACATATTAACTAACTATATATAATATCTTTTAAAAATGGAAACTAGATTTTTTATTGAATATATCTAATTTATATGAATAATGATGCTTTAAGAAATGATTATTCTGTTAATAACAGTAAATTTACAATTAAGACATATTCAAATTCCCATAAAGCATAATTTATCTCTCTTCAAGGAATGTTTATTTCTGGTATTTACAATAGTTCATTTCTTCAGCAAACAGTAAATAATGGGATGTAAGCATACAGCCATGTTAGAAAGGCACTTTTCCTTAATTTATTATTACAAAGGAAGAGATTTTTCTCAGTGTCCATATTAGTCCTTGTTTCATATAGGTGCTTTCAGATCTCAGATGAAATGTACTGAAATGTATTCTTTATTACATCTACTTACTTCATTATTCAGTATTACTTGAGCAGCAATAGACATTAGAGCAACTGTGACATATTAGTATTATAAAAGCAAACAATAGAAGGCCTTTGATCCAAGGAGCTCATAGTATAGTAGGCTATCAAGATCTCTGTGTTAACAGCTAAAAGCTGTCATGCTACCTCCATATTAACACCTAACAGTTGAGTGTTAAATGCTTTACATGTATTTATTCCTTATTACAATCCAAAAAGGTAATCCTTTTAATATGTCCCTAATTTTACAGATGAGAAAAGTGGGTCACAGAGAGAGTAAAATAATTAGCTTACAGGCACACAACTAATATCAGAGGCAATATCTGAACCCAGGCAATCTACCCAATGTCTGTGCTTTAACCCATATACAAGAGAGGAAAATGCACAGGATGCTGTCGGAGCACAGAGAAAATCCATACCAGTCAGATTCAAGAAAATCTTTACAGTGGAGATTCAGTTTAGTTTTGAAGAAGGAATAGGAAAAAGAGCTCTCTGAACAGTGGGAACTATCTGTGTGATAATGTGAGGAATAGAGTCTATTTGTTTGAGAACGGCAAGAAGTTCTGTGGGGTTGATTGGAAGTGTTTACATGGGCAACTGGCAGGAAACAGAGCTAGGATTTTAGGGCAAGCATCACGGCATGATGGACCCTGGATGATAATCTGATAAATTTGAACTTTATTCTGGAAGCTATGGGCAACTATTGAAGGGCTTTGAGCAAGGCAGCAATACGATCATGCTTGCCTTTTAGAAAGTTCATCCTGGCAACAGTCTGGAAGAGAATTGAAGAGAGGCTAGTTAGGACAAAAGTGAAGCAAACGAGGCAAAAGTTGATGAAAACCCGAGCATAAGTATAGATAGGGAAAAGAAAAGGAGACAAGGGTAAAAAATGTCTAATTTTAGTATTTAAAATGACTATCATTTTAATAAACACTTTACAGTAATCTCTCTAAATTGTAAGAAGTTCTATGAGAGACATTTTATTAGTTATGTTTTATGATGAGGTAATAAGGGCTTAGAGAGGTTAAGTAGCTTACTCAGGGTTTACAGCTAGTCATTGATAGATTTGGGATTCAAATCCATGGCTAACATTCCTTCTAGTCTAAGATGCTGCTTGCCAAAAAGGTTTTTAAGGACAAAACTTTGCAGATTTCAAATCAAACAGAGTAGAATAGTAAATTAGAAGTATGAATCTTGATTAACACTCATGTTTCTAACATGGGTATGAGTTTTGGTGTCATTTCACCAAAATATAGAGCAAGAAAATCCTAATACAGTGTTCTCAAACGAGGTGTGTATGATTGCTGCATTCATTTATTATCTTACTCCTCAAACTGATCTGGCATCAGGCACCTCATCTCTACCAAAACAGTTACTGAGAAGATCAGTAATCACATTCCTGTCTCTAAATCCAAAGAATATTTTTAATACCCTTCTTAGTCTGCTTCTCAATAATATTCAGCTCTATCTTCTACTTTCTTGCATTGTGAAATTCTCACCTTTTGAATTTCTTGTAACAGTACCGTTTCATTTTCTTCCAACCTCACTGTATTTGTTGTTGGGCTCATCACTATAGGCCATCACATATTGAAGTTCCTTAAGCTTAATGGTAGAATCTCTCCTGTTTTCACCTCTTATGTTTTCATTCACCTTTATGACTTCAATTATTATTAGCTATACAGAGAGAACAGATGCACTTACCCAGGCCCCTTCTCTGATATCCCTTTTTGGCAATCTCAAAATCACCTCAGATATAGGATATAAAAAATAATAAACTCATAATATTCTCCCTCAGTTCTATTCCTTTCTCAGCTTTCCTGATCTCCATGAATGGCACTGCAATCCTTTTATTTTTACAAGCAAATAACAGTTGTCATCTGGACACAGCATTCTTCCTCACCTTCCATATCTAAAGCACCACTAGGTCCTGTCAGTCACATTTCCTAAATATATCTCAGATTTTTTTTTTCATGTGCACAGCCAATACAACATTCCCTCCTGTACTTATTGCAATCTTGGGATTCTCAATAGCCCACAAGCTGATTTCCCCAAACTTCTCTAAACTTTCCTTTAATCCATTCTCCATACTGTATTGCAGAGTGATCTGTCCAAATACGTTTCTTATCATGTTCCCCCCTCTGCTTGCTACCCTTTAATGATACATACTGCTTTCAGGATAAAGGGTAGAATTCTTACAATGGCCTTCAGCACCCTGTGTCATGCAGCCTCTACCTCCTGCTCTAGCTTCATCTTGTACCAGTCTTCCTCTACTTCCTCTCATGCAGCCCAATTGGCTTTCTTCCCATCCTTCATACTCACTATTCGCATATATTGCTCCTTTTGCTTTGAACACTCCTTTTTCCACTCTTAACTAGATATTTTCTATTCATCCTACAACTTTGAGTTCACATATCACTTCCTCTAGGAATTTTTCTCTGACCTCTTTATATCACATCCCTCTATTAGGGGCCTTAGAACCTGAAGAGAAGGTCAAAAGAAGTTCTTTATCTGTTATAATTTTCATTGTGCAATTTGACACATTTAATATAAAATGCCAGTGGATTAGGTTTAAAGAACACAGATTTACAGATTAAGTTTTCTTGAACACATTATCTTTATTTTTTTTAACATCTTTATTGGAGTATAATTGCTTTACAATGGTGTGTTAGTTTCTGCTTTATAACAAAGTGAATCAGTTATTCATATACATATGTTCCCATATCTCATCCCTCTTGCATCTCCCTCCCTCCCACCCTCCCTATCCCAGCCCTCTAAGTGGTCACAAACCACCGAGCTGATCTCCCTGTGCTAGGCAGCTGCTTCCCACTAGCTATCTATTTTACATTTGGTAGTGTATATATGTCCATGCCACTCTCTCACTTTGTCACAGCTTACCCATCCTCTCCCCATATCCTCAAGTCCATTCTCTGTTAGGTCTGTGTGTTTATTCCCATCTTACCCCTAGGTTCTTCAGGACTTTTTTTTTCTTAGATTCCATATATATGTGTTAACATACGGTATTTGTTTTTCTTTCTCTGACTTAACTCACTCAGTATGAAAGACTCTAGGTCCATCCACCTCACTACAAATATCTCAGTTTCTTTTTATGGCTGAGTAATATTCCATTGTATATATGTGCCACATCTTCTTTATCCATTCATCCGATGATGGACACTTAGGTTGCTTCCATGTCCTGGCTATTGTAAATAGAGCTGCAGTGAACATTTTGGTGCATGACTCTTTTTGAATTATGGTTTTCTCAGGGTATATGCCCAGTAGTGGGATTGCTGGGTCGTATGGTAGTTCTGTTTTTAGTTTTTTAAGGAAGCTCCATACTGTTCTCCATAGGTGCTGTACAAATTTACATTCTCCTCAACAGTGCAAGAGGGTTCCCTTTTCTCCACACCCTCTCCAGCATTTATTGTTTCTAGATTTTTTGATGATGGCCATTCTGACTGGTGTGAGATGATATCTCATTGTATTTTTTTTTTTTGCGGTACGCAGGCCTCTCACTGTTGTGGCCTCTCCCGTTGCGGAGCACAGGCTCCGGACACGCAGGCTCAGCGGCCATGGCTCACAGGCCCACCCGCTCCGCGGCATGTGGGATCTTCCTGGACCAGGGCACGAACCTGCGTCCCCTGCATTGGCAGGCGGACTCTCAACCACTGCGACACCAGGGAAACCCTCATTGTAGTTTTGATTTGCATTTCTCTAATGATTAATGATGTTGAGCATTTTTTCATGGGTTTGTTGGCAATCTGTATATCTTCTGTGGAGAAATGTCTATTGAGGTCTTCTGCCCATTTTTGGATTGGGTTGTTTGTTTTTTTGTTATTGAGGTGTATGAACTGCTTATAAATTTTAGAGATTAATCCTTTGTCAGTTGCTTAATTTGCAAATATTTTCTCCCATTCTGAGGGTTGTCTTTTGGTCTTGTTTATGGTTTCCTTTGCTGTGCAAAAGCTTTGAAGTTACATTAGGTTCCATATGTTTATTTTTCTTTTTATTTCCATTTCTCTAGGAGGTGGGTCAAAAAGGATCTTGCTGTGATTTATGTCATAGAGTGTTCTGCCTATGCTTTCCTCTAAGAGTTTGATAGTGTCTGGCCTTATATTTAGGTATTTAATCCATTTTGAGTTTATTTTTGTGTATGGTGTTAGGGAGTGTTCTAATTTCATACTTTTACATGTACCTGTCCAGTTTTCCCAGGACCACTTATTGAAGAGGCTGTCTTTTCTCCACTGTATATTCTTGCCCCCTTTATCAAAGATAAGGTGACCATATGTGCATGGTTTTATCTGTGAGCTTTCTATCCTGTTCCATTGATCTATATTTCTGTTTTTGTGTCAGTACCATACTGTCTTGATTACTGTAGCTTTGTAGTATAGTCTGAAGTCAGGGAGCCTGATTCCTCCAGCTCCATTTTTCTTTCTCAAGATTGCTTTGGCTATTCGGGGTCTTTTGTGTTTCCAAACAAATTGTGAAATTTTTTGTTCTAGTTCTGTGAAAAATGCCAGTGGTTCTTTGATACGGATTGCATTCAATCTGTAGATTGTTTTGGGTAGTAGAGTCATTTTTCCAATGTTGATTCTTCCAATCCAAGAACATGGTATATCTCTCCATCTATTTGTATCAATTTTAATTTCTTTCACCAGTTTCTTATAATTTTCTGCATGCAGGTCTTTTGTCTCCTTAGGTAGGTTTATTCCTAGATATTTTATTCTTTTTGTTGCAATGGTAAATGGGAGTGTTTTCTTAATTTCACTTTCAGATTTTTCATCATTAGTGTATAGGAGTGCAAGAGATTTCTGTGCCGTAATTTTGTATCCTGTTACTTTACCAAATTCATTGATTAGCTCTAGTAGTTTTCTGGTAGCATCTTTAGGATTCTCTATGTATAGTATCATGTCATCTGCAAACAGTGACAGCTTTACTTCTTCTTTTCCGATTTGGATTCCTTTTATTTCCTTTTCTTCTCTGATTGCTGTGGCTAAAACTTCCAAAACTATGTTGAATAAGAGTGGTGAGAGTGGGCAACCTTGTCTTGTTCCTGACCTTAGTGGAAATGCTTTCAGTTTTTCGCCATTGAGGATGATGTTGGCTGTGGGCTTGTCATATACGGCCTTTATTATATTGAGGAAAGTTCCCTCTACACCTACTTTCTGCAGGGTTTTTATCATAAATGGGTGTTGAATTTTGTCAAAAGCTTTCTCTGCATCTATTGAGATGATCATATGGTTTTTCTCCTTCAATTTGTTAATATGGTTAATCACATTGATAGATTTGCGTATATTGAAGAATCCTTGCATTCCTGGAATAAACCCCACTTGATCATGGTGTATGATCCTTTTAATGTGCTGTTGGATTCTGTTTGCTAGTATTTTGTTGAGGATTTTTGCATCTATGTTCATCAGTGATATTGGCCTGTAGTTTTCTTTCTTTGTGACATCCTTGTCTGGTTTTGGTATCAAGGTGATGGTGGCCTCGTAGAATGAGTTTGGGAGTGTTCCTCCCTCTGCTATATTTTGGAAGAGTTTGAGAAGGATAGGTGTTAGCTCTTCTCTAAATGTTTGATAGAATTCACCTGTGAAGCCATCTGGTCCTGGGCTTTTGTTTGTTGGAAGATTTTTAATAACAGTTTCAATTTCAGTGCTTGTGATTGGTCTGTTCATATTTTCTATTTCTTTGTGGTTCAGTCTCGGCACGTTGTGCATTTCTAAGTATTTGTCCATTTCTTCCAGGCTGTCCATTTTATTGGCATAGAGTGGCTTGTAGTAATCTCTCATGATCCTTTGTATTTCTGCTCTGTCAGTTGTTACTTCTCCTTTTCCATTTCTAATTCTATTGATTTGAGTCTTCTCCCTTTTTTTCTTGATGATTCTGGCTAATGGTTTATCAATTTTGTTTATCTTCTCAAAGAACCAGCTTTTAGTTTTATTGATTTTTACTATCGTTTCCTTCATTTCTTTTTCATTTATTTCTGATCTGATCTTTATGATTTCTTTCCTTCTGCTAACTTCGGGTTTTTTTTTTCTTCTTCTTCTTTCTCTGGTTGCTTTAGATGCAAGGTTAGGTTGTTTATTTGAGATGTTTCCTGTTTCTTAAGGTATGATTGTATTGCTATAAACTTCCCTCTAAAAACTGCTTTTGCTGCATCCCATATGTTTTGGGTCATCGTGTCTCCATTGTCATTTTTTTCTAGGTATTTTTTGATTTCCTCTTTGATTTCTTCACTGATCACTTCATTATTAAGTAGTGTATTGTTTAGCCTCTATGTGTTTGTATTTTTTATAGATTTTTCCTGTAATTGATATCTAGTCTCATAGCACTGTGTTCAGAAAAGATACTTGATACAATTTCAATTTTCTTAAATTTATCAAGGCTTGATTTGTGACCCAAGATATGATCTCTCCTGACCAAGGCTTGATTTGTGACCCAAGATATGATCTATTCTGGAGAATGTTCCATGAGCACTTGAGAATAATGTGTATTCTGTTATTTTTTGGATGGAATGTCCTATAAATATCCATTAAGTCCATCTTGTTTAATGTATCATTTAAAGCTTGTGTTTCCTTATTTATTTTCATTTTGGATGATCTGTCCATTGGTGAATGTGGGTGTTAAAGTCCCCTCTATGACTGTGTTACTGTCGATTTCCCCTTTTATGGCTGTTAGTATTTGCCTTATGTATTGAGGTGCTCCTATGTTGGGTGCGTAAATATTTACAATTGTTATATCTTCTTCTTGGATCGATTCCTTGATCATTATGTAGTGTTCTCTTTGTCTCTTGTAATAGTCTTTATTTTAAAGTCTGTTTTGTCTGATATGAGAATTCCTACTCCAGGTTTCTTTTGATTTCCATTTGCATGGAATATCTTTTTCCATCCCCTCACTTTCAGTCTGTATGTGTCCCTTGGTCTGAAGTGTGTCTCTTGTAGACAGCATATATATGGGTCTTGTTTTTGTATCCATTCAGCCAGTCTGTGTCTTTTGGTGGGAGCATTTAATCTACTTACATTTAAGGTAATTATCGATATGTATGGTCCTATTCCCATTTTCTTTATTGTTTTGGGTTTGTTATTGTAGGTCTTTTCCTTCTCTTGTGTTTCTTGCCTAGAGAAGTTCCTTTAGCATTTGTTGTAAAGCTGGTTTGGTGGTTCTGAACTCTCTCAGCTTTTGCTTGTCTGTAAAGGATTTAATTTCTCCATCAAATCTGAATGAGATTCTTGCTGGGTAGAGTAATCTTGTTGGTAGGCTTTTCTCCTTCATTACTTTAAATATGTCCTGCCACTCCCTTCTGGCTTGCAGAGTTTCTGCTGAAAGTTCAGCTGGTAATCTTATGGGGATTCCCTTGTGTGTTATTTGTTGTTTTTCCCTTGCTGCTTTTAATATGTTTTCTTTGTATTTAATTTTTGATAGTTTAATTAATATGTGTCTTGGCATGTTTCTCCTTGGATTTTTCCTGTATGGGACTCTCTGTCCTTCCTGGACTTGATTAACTATTTCCTTTCCCATATTAGGGAAGTTTTCAACTATAATCTCTTCAGATATTTTCTCAGTCCCTTTCTTTTTCTCTTCTTCTTCTGGGACCCCTATAATTCGAATGTTGGTGCATTTAATGTTGTCCCAGAGGTCTCTGAGACTGTCCTCAGTTCTTTTCATTCTTTTTTCTTTATTCTGCTCTGCAGTAGTTATTTCCCCTATTTTATCTTCCAGGTCACCCATCCGTTCTTCTGCCTCAGTTATTCTGCTATTGATCTCATCTAGAGTATTTTTAATTTCATTTATTGTGTTGTTCATCATTGCTTGTTTCCTCTTTAGTTCTTCTAGGTCCTTGTTAAATGTTTCTTCCATTTTCTCTATTCTATTTCCAGGATTTTGGATCATCTTTACTATCATTATTCTGAATTCTTTTTCAGGTAGACTGCCTGTTTCCTCTTCATTTGTTAGGTCTGGTGGGTTTTTACTTTGCTACTTCGTCTGCTGTGTGTTTTTCTGTCTTCTCACTTTGCTTATCTTACTGTGTTTGGGGTCTCCTTTTTGCAGGCTGCAGGTTCATAGTTCCCATTGTTTTTGGTGTCTGTCCCCAGTGGCTAAGGTTGGTTCAGTGGGTTGTGTAGGCTTCCTGGTGGAGGGGACTAGTGCCTGTATTCTGGTGAATGAGGCTGGATCTTGTCTTTTGGTGGGCAGGTCCACGTCTGGTGGTGTGTTTTGGGGTGTCTGTGGCCTTATTATGATTTTTAGGCAGCCTCTCTGCTAATGGGTGGTGTTGTGTTCCTGTCTTGCTAGTTTTTTGGCATAGGGTGTTCAGCACTGTAGCTTGCTGGTTGTTGAGTGAAGCTGGGTGTTGGTGTTGAGATGGAGATCTCTGGGAGATTTTTGCTGTTTGATATCACATGGAGCTGCGAGGTCTCTTGTTGACCAGTGTCCTGAAGTTGGCTCTCTCACCTCAGTGGCACAGCACTGACTCCTGGCTGGAGCACCAAGAGCCTTTCATCCACATGGCTCAGAATAAAAGGGAGAAAAAAAGAAAAAGAAAGAAAGAAAGGAAAGAAAGATAGAAAGAATGAAAGAAAGAAAGGCAGGAAGGAAGAAAGAAAGAAAGAAAGGAAGGAAGGCAGGAAGGAAGGAAGAAAGAAAGAAAGTGGATAAAATAAAAGAAAAAGTAAGGTAAAATAAAATAATTTTAAAAATATATTAAGAAAAAAAATTAAAAAAACAAAAATGGATGGACAGATCCCTAGGACAAATGGTGAACGCAAAGCTATACAGACAAAATCTCACACAGAAGCATACACATACACCCTCACACAGAGAGGAAAAGTGGAAAAAATAATATATCTTGCTCCCAACGTCCACCTCCTCAGTTTGGGATGATTCCTTTTCTATTCAGGTATTCCACAGAGGCAGGATACATCAAGTTGTTTGTGGAGATTTAATCCACTGCTCCTGATGCTGCTGGGAGAAATTTCCCTTGCTCTTCTTTGTTCTCACAGCTCCTGGGGTTCAGCTTTGGATTTGGCCCCGCCTCTGCGTGTAGGTCGCCTGAGGGCATCTGTTCTTTGCTCATGCAGGAAGGGGTTAAAGGAGCCACTGATTCGGGGCTCTGGCTCACTCAGGCCGCGGGGAGGCAGGGGTACAGATGTGGGTCGAGCCTGCGGTGGCAGAGGCTGGTGTGACGTTGCACCAGCCTGCGGCGTGCCGTGCGTTCTCCCGGGGGAGTTGTCCCTGGATCACGGAACCCTGGCAGTGGCGGGCTGCACAGGCTTCCAGGAGGGGTGGTGGGGATAGTGACCTGTGCTCGCACACAGGCTTCTTGGTGGCGGCAGCAGCAGCCTTAGCGTCTCATGCCCGTCTCTGGGCTCCGCGCTGATAGCCGCAGCTCACTTCCGTCTCTGGAGCTCCTTTAAGCAGCGCTCTTAATCCCCTCTCCAGGAAACAAAGAGGGAAGAAAAATTATGTTGTCTCTTCAGCAGGTCTAGACTTTTTCCCGGACTCCGTCCCGGCTAGCCGTGGCGCACTAGCTCCCTGCAGGCTGTGTTCACGCCGCCAACCCCAGTCCTCTCCCTGCGATCCAACCGAAGCCCAAGCCTCAGCTCCCAGCTCCTGCCCGCCCCGGCGGGTGAGCAGACAAGCCCCTCGGGCTGGTGAGTGCTGGTCGGCACCAATCCTCTGCTTGGGAATCTTTCCGCTTTCCGCTCTGCACCTCTGTTGCTGCGCTTTTCTCCGTGGCTCCAAAGCTTCCCCACCTCCGCCACCCGTAGTCTCCACCCGTGAAGGGGCTTCCTAATGTGTGGAAACCTTTCCTCCTTCACAGCTCCCTCCCACTGGTGCAGGTCCCATCCCTATTCTTTTGTCTCTGTTCTTTCTTTTTTCTTTTGCCCTACCCAGGTACATGGGGAGTTTCTTGCCTTTGGGGAAGTCTGAGGTCTTCTGCGAGCGTTCAGTGGGTGTTTTATAGGAACAGTTCCACGTGTAGATGTATTTCTGATGTATCTGTGGGGGAGGAAGGTGATCTAGCCGTCTTACTCTTCCGCCATCTTCCGCAACTCCTCTCGAAGATGTTATCTTTTAAAGCTAAAAAATATGTTGTTTTTCTGCCTGCTTTTTTTGTTTGGAATTCTGTTTCAAATTTACCAAGACAAAGGTGTGGGGCGTTATGTATATGATAATGTGTACATATCATGTTTTGAGTTAAATCAGTGGCAAAAAATATCAGAAGGCAGAGGTAGTAGAGATGAGAGGGAAGATACTTGGAGAAGGATATATTTATGTACAAGGGACTTGGAAAAGATCAACTAGGGCAACCAGGGAGGAAAAAGCCACAAAGAGAAATGACGTTGAAGTAATGAAAAGGACAATAACTCTAACCCCAGCCAATATGAAATAAAATATTTTAAGTTTGTTGTATTGGATATACAATTTATTCCAAATATATTTAAGCTTGATTTGGTGGAGAGAGGCCTTTCTAGGCAGTGGTTCTTTGATGCCCTACCCTGTGACTTTGAATTGCCTAGCCAGCTTCAAAGGAATGGCCTAAACTTGCTCTCATTCTCTTTTTATTAATTTAAATTTCCCCTATGGTTTTTATAAGCAAAAATGTTTTTCTTTGTCCTGCCAAAAATTTTAGGAACAATAAACACCACTAGACATCTCCTTCAAAACTCAGACAGAAACAAAATAAACTCCTTTTGGCTGAGAACTTTTTTTTTTCCATTTAGGATGAGAGTTTTTTTAAAGGAGTGTTAGGAGAGGATAAAATACAAGCGTGTGGTATTTCCTGCCCCACACAGAAAGAGATCAAAATATCACAGATAAGCGTTTCATTCACACTTCAACTCAGTTTTTATAATTCATATTATCTAAATTGCATGGATAATTTTCTGAGGAACCTTTGTTCGCTTCCCAATTAAAATAATTTTAATTATTAATACAGCCTAAACTCAGATGATAACAGTGGACTCTTGGTCACTCACAGATAAGTGCATCTGAACTGGAATCGAATTCTAATACCTTGAACTTTGTAAGGCTCTCTGACTGGTAACCCAACTGAGTTTTCTTCCAGTTATGGAAAATCTAACTCTTGGATTAAGAGGGAGCTAGCAAGGCATATGAGACACCAAGGTGAAGCATAATGCTGGATATATGTTTATGTTTTGAAATAAAAATTCTGTACTTATAGAAATAGTCATATTATGAAGTAAAATGAAAGATTATATACAGTTTTAAGACCAAAGATTGACTTGAAAAACGTTTGATACTTGTGGTGGGTCCTGGGTTTACCTTCTCACAATCCTTTGATGTCCCAATGTCTTGACAGAAAATTTTAAGTAGCCATATGTAGGCAATCTCCAAGGTTTCTTTAAAATTTAGTGTATGGATTGTTTAAATATTTTAAATAGAATAATACAAAGACAAGCATAAATATGGCTGTGGTAACTCACAAACATTTTCTTAATTCCTGACTCCTTCCTGACACATCCAACTGAATACTATCTCTTCCTCTGGAAAATACACAGATTCGCATTGTGACTAAAAATGACTAAAAATGATATGGCATAGTGAAAGAATGTGGGTTGAGCTCTGATAGCTCTGGCTCCAAATCTTCATACCATTACTCAACATCTTGGATAGTTAATTCTAGCTCTGTTTC
This sequence comes from Lipotes vexillifer, assembly GCF_000442215.2. Classification (NCBI taxonomy): domain Eukaryota; kingdom Metazoa; phylum Chordata; class Mammalia; order Artiodactyla; family Lipotidae; genus Lipotes; species Lipotes vexillifer. The sequence goes on along the minus strand of NW_006781815.1, from coordinate 183,623 downwards.
TTTGTCCATTAAATGGGGATAGAAATCCTATATTTCACATTGCAAGCACAGAGACTAAATGTGTACATTGTAAAGCAAATGGCTGTTGCTACACATAAGGTGGCCATCATCATAAATACATGTTATCCCTTTTTTAAGTGGATTGAAATTCTATTGATAGTAGTTGACTGTGTAACTTATTCACCTTGGTATCCTTAGGACATGATAAAATGGTATACAAATTGCTCATGTTCAAAGAAAAGTTAGGTCTTAAGCATAAGAACACATAAAGACAATTAACACACTGTTTTGGTCATCCTGGGTAGGTGATGAATACTTGTTGAGTCTCTCTCTTCAAGCAGCTCTACCTCCAATTCTCCCATTTTGGTTAATGAGGGTTAGTGACAAAGAAATCATTAACCAAAATGGGAAAATTTTGATTAAATATACTTAGTTCACTAAGACATTAAAGAAATAAAGATCATCATGGAAGACAGAGAAACAAGTAGAGCAGAATCTGGAAAATATGCAGGATTTCAAAAGATAGAGATAAAAGCAGTTTTTCAAAGTGAAGTTCATGTGCAAATTAAATAGAACAATCAAGACAAGTTACTATTTTCAGAGCATTTTCAACATACGTTTTCATCAGTTCTCTTGTACATGAACTCCACACACATATATACTGCTGCTCACTCCCTATTTGTTTGAATTTTATGTCATAATTCTAAGATTCTCATGGTCTTTTGGGCTACTCCTTTTCAATATACTTCACAAGGGCTGCCTCTTCTGGTAATTGTTGGAACAAACTTCTTTTACTTTTTCTGGAGACTATGAATTGCCTACCATTAGCACTGCCTACGCTTTTCCTTAATAACAGAAGTGGCTTTGAGTAGCAATGTGCTGAGATCAAAATACAGTGCTTTCCTTTATTTCAGGTATAGTCATATGACGACTTTGGTCAATGAAGTGTATCTTAGACTTTTTGAAAAACATATTTTCCTTTTCTTATATTGAAAGTGCCTCTTTCTCTTTTGTTCTGTGTAGAATGTGGATATGAGACAGAGGGGCAGTGCCATCTTACAACCATCAAGAAGCAAGTGTGAACATGAAATCCAACACACTGGTAGATTCAGAGTAGAAACATAGAAACAAGCCAGGTTCTTGAAGGTGGTGTTAAACCATTGCAAAACCCCTGGAGTGGTTGTCTCTGGATTTCTAGTTATGTGAGAGGAATAAGACTTTTTATTTTATATTTTAATTTTATTGAAGTATAGCTGATTTACAATGTTGTGTTAATTTTTGCTGTACCGCAAAATGACTTGGTTATACATATATTTTTTTTTCATATTCTTTTCCCTTATGGTTTATCACAGGATATTGAATATAGTTCCCTGTGCTATACAGTAGAACCTTGTTGTTTATCCATCCTATATATAATATTTTGCGTCTGCTAATCCCAAACTCCCAATTCATCCCTCCCCCACCCCCACCCTTGGCAACCACAAGTCTATTCTCTATTTCTGTGAGTCTGTTTTTGTTTCATAGATATGTTCATTTGTGTCGTATTTTAGATTCCACTTATAAGTGATAGCATATGGTATTTGTCTTTCTCTTTCTGACTTATTTCGCTTAGTATGATGGTCTCTAGGTCCATCCATGTTGCGGCAAATGGCATTATTTCATTATTTTTAATGGCTGAGTAATATTACATTGTACATATATACCACATCTTCTTTATCCATTAATATGTCAATGGACATTTAGGTTGCTTCCATGCCTTGGGTACTGTAAATAGTGCTTCTGTGAACATAGGGGTGCATGTATCTTTTCAAATTACAGTTTTGTCTGGGTGTGTACCCGGATCAGAATGGCCATCATCAAAAACTCTGTGAATAGTAAATGTTGGAGAGGGTGTGGAGAAAAGGGAACCCTCCTACATTGTTGGTGGGAATGTAAATTGGTACAACCATTATGGAGAACAGTATGGAGCTTCCTTAAAAATCTAAAAATAGAGCTATCATATGATCCTGCAATCCCACTCCTGGGCATATATCTGACGAAAACCATAATTCAAAAAGATACATGCACCACAATGTTCACTGAAGCACTATTTACAATAGCCAGCACATGGAGGCAACCTAAATGTCGATCAACAGAGGAATGGGTGTATGCCCAGGAGTGGGATTGCTGGATCATATAGCAACTCTATTTTTAGTTTTTTGAGGAACCTCCATACTGTTCTCCATAGTGGCTGCACCAATTTACATTCCCACCAACAGTGTAAGAGAGTTTCCTTTTCTCCACACCCTCGCCAGCATTTATAATTTGGATACTTTTGTTTTTTTGTTTTGTTTTGTTTTGTTTTTTTGCAGTATGCAGGCCTCTCACTGTTGTGGCCTCTCCCGTTGCGGAGCACAACCTCTGGATGCGCAGGCTCAGCGGCCATGGCTTACGGGCCTAGCCACTCTGCGGCATGTGGGATCTTCCCGGACCGGGGCACGAACCTGTGTCCCCTGCATTGGCAGGCAGATTCTTAACCACTGCGCCACCAGGGAAGCCCCTTGGATACTTTTTAATGATGGCCATGCTGACCAGTGTGAGGTGGTACCTAATTGTAGTTTTGGTTTGCATTTCTCTAATAATCAGTGATGATGAGCATATTTTCATGTGCCTATTGGCCATTTGTATGTCTTCTTTGGAGAAATGTCTATTTAGGTCTTTTCCCCTTTTTTCAGTTGGGTTGTTTGGGGTTTTGTTGTTGTTTTTGTTGTTGAATCGATGAGCTGTTTGTATATTTTGGAAGACTTTTTAAAGTATACTATTTATTGGGTATCCTATTATGTTATTTGTTGCTAACCACATTCTTAAATGATAACATTTTCTTGGTTATGTTCTCTTTTCATTCTGTTTTCTCCAAATTACCTTTCATAAACCCCATATGCTAATAACCTCATATGCTAATAATCTATATTGCCACCTGGGTCCCATCTTCCAATATCCAAAATGATCATACTGAATAGCTTTTCTTGCATTTACTTAAGCATTTGAAAGCCAATAGCTTTATTCACAAACTCATTGTATTTTCCCCACATTTTTCCATTTCTCCTTATTATGCCCATAGGCATTGGCATTCAATCAATCATACATAATGAAATCTAGAAGTAAGCCAAGACTCCTTCCTCTGATCAATTCTTATGTCACCTCCTAAACATCTCTTAAAATTTAACTCCTTATCAACTCTGACTTGTCCAGACTCTCATCATTTCTCCTTTGGGCCTGGGAGTAGTGTTCTAATTTTCATTACTACACTCTCAGTCCCCCAAACCTTCTATCCATCATTCATAAAGGAATTAAAATGATCTAATATTGAAATCTGATTTTCAAGCCAGCTTAAGAACTGCAGTTTTTCCCTATGGCCTTTGCAATAATGCTCAAACTCTTTAGCTGGCATGTAAGGCCTTAAATGAACTGTCCTCTTCCTGCTTGTTTTACTGCATTTCTGCCAAATCTTTCCACCAACTGTGTGTTTAGTTCACCAGTCATGCCAAATTACTTACAGTGCCCCATGAACACACTGCTATTTTATGCTTACATGCTTTGCCCATGTCAGTTTCTTTCTGTGCAGGACTCTTCTGCATGGGCCACCTGATGGACTTCTAATAGTGCTTTAGAATTCTGAAATTTATGCAACTTCCTCTAGCATGCTTTCCTTCAAGAAAATTCGATCATTTGTAACTTTATTTCAGCTTTGCAATAAGCATTGGTGTTCTACAGCTTTTAAGGTAGAAAGACTTGTCATACATGCAAAGGCTCCCCACCAGAACAACACTCAGGACCTCTTGCTCCACTTTTACTCCTCCTCATGAAGGAGTGACTTTCTTAGTTGTGGAATGAGAAGCATCAGTACATATTTTTCACTTAGATAGAGCTAACGTGTGTAAAAATTATGAGCATTATGGATTTGGTCTCTGACTTCTCTTTCCACCTCAGATTAGTGTGAGCAGCCACTCTGGCTATGTGCATTTGCTCTATGGAGCCAAAATTTCCTGTGGCTATTTATAAATTGATGAGCGTTTCAAGAAGAGCCAGCTAACCCACATGAGTCTCACTGTTCATGTTCTCCAACAACTTAATAGGAAAAAAGAATATATGTTGATGTTTATTGTATTTCTCTCCCAATTAGTTCTGAAAAAAGATATTATTTATTTCCAACATTTGGTATATTCACTATAACATTTGAGAAATAGACACAGAATAGACATTTTTGAATTGTTTGTATTTTGTTGTTGAGTTTTAAGTGTTCTTTATATATTCTGGATATTAATCCCTTATATTATTTGCAAATATTTTATCCCATTATGGAGATTGCCTTTTATTCTGTGGATTAATTATTTTTAATATTCATAAAGTCCATTTTGTTATTTTTTCTTTTGTCACCTGTACCTTTGGTGTCATATCCAAGAAATCATTGCCAAATCAGTATCATGAAGCTTTTATCCTATGTATTTTTTTAAGTGCTATATTGTTTTAGTCTTACATTTTGAGTTAATTTTTATATATGGTGGTAAGTAAGGGTCCATCTTCATTATTCTGCATGTGGGTATCAAATTTTCCCAGCACTGTCTGTTGAAAGACTGTTCTTTCCTCATTGAATGGTCTTGGCACCCTTGCCAACAATCATTTGACCACTGGTTTGTAGTCTTTCTTTCTTTCTTTCTTTCTTTTTTCTTTTCTTTCTTTCTTTCTTTCTTTCCTTTCCTTTCTTTCCTTTCTTCCTTTCTCTTCCTTCCTTCTTCTTTCTTTCTCTCTCCCTCCCTCCCTCCCTCCCTTGCTTCCTACCTTTCTTTCTTTCTTCCTCTCTCTCTTTCTCTCTCTCTCTCTCTTTCTTTCTTTTTCTTTTCTTCTTTCCTTCTTTCTTTCTCCCTTCCTTCTTTCTTTTCTTGTATCAATAGTAGTTTTCTCTGGCTTTGGTATCAGGGTAATGCTGGCTTCACAGAATCAGTTAGGATTTGTTTCCTCCTCTTCAATATTAGAAATGTTTGATAAGGATTGGCATTAGTTCTTTAAGTATGTTGTAGAATTCTCCAGTGAAGCCAGTGGCTTTGTTGGGAGAGTTTTGATTACTGATTCAATCTTCTTACTACATATGCATCTGTTTAGATTTCCTATTTCATCATGATTTAATCTTACAGGTTTTGTTTTTCTACGAATTTGTCTATTCCATCTAGGTTATTCAATTTGTGTGCATACAAATGTTCATAATACTTTCTTATAATCTTTTTTTATTTCTGTGGAAATGATAGTAACAGCCCCAGTTCCACTTCTAATTTTAGTAATTTAAATCTTCTCTATCATTTAGTCCATCTGGCTAAAGGTCTGTCAATTCTGTTGCTCTTTTTGAAAACCAACTTTTGATTTGAATGATTTTCTCTACTTTTTCCTATTATTTTCTTCCTTCTGCCACTTTTGGGTTTTGTTGGTTCTTATTCTAATTCTTTATGTTGTAAAGTTAGGTTGTTGATTTTAGATCTTTCTTATTTTTTAATGTAAGCACTTATAGCTATAAATTCCTCCCTTAGTGCCACTTTTACTGTGTCCCATACGTTTTGGTATATTTTGTTCTCAATTTCATTTCTCTCTCTTTGATCCATAGATTGTTTAAAAGTATGTCATTTAATTCTACAATTTTCCACTTTTTATTGTTATTGATTTCTAACTTTATTGCACTGTGATTGGAAAAGATACTTTGCATGATATCTATCTTTTTGAATTTATTGAGGCTTACATCTCAATATTTATTTATTTTAATATTTTAAATGTTTAAAATATATTGAGGGCTATCATGAAAGTGTCCCATGTACACATGAGAAGAATGTGTATTCTGTTGTTGTAGTGTAGAGTTTTCTCTATATGTCAGCTAGTTAAATTTGGTGTATTGTGCTAAGTCCTCTATTTTATTATTAATCTTTCTCTGTTCTTCTAACCATTATTGTGAGTTACTGAAGTCTCCAACAATTATTATAGCAGTGTCTATTTCTGTCTTCAAATCTGTCAGTTTTGCTTCATATATTATGATGGTCTGTTATTAGGTTCATACATGTTCATAGTTGTTATATCTACCAAACTCTGTCTTTTGATAGGAGGGTTTAGTCTATTTATATTTATAGTAGTTTCTGATAAGTGATTTATTTCTGTCATTGTGAAATTTATTTTCTATATACTTTATAGCACTTTTCTGTCTCATTTTTGCATTACTGTCCTGCATTTGTGTTTGGTTAATTTTTTGCAATAATATATTTAAATTGATTTCTCACACCCTTTTGTGTACATTTCATAGCTATTTTCTTTGTGGTTTCCATGGGGGTTACAATTAACATCCTAAAATTATAATACTCTAATTTGAATTTATACCAGTTTAACTTCAATTACATACAAAATTTCTGCTCCTTTATAGCTCCTTCCCGACCCCTTTTGGTTATCGATGACACAAAATTACATCTTTATATATTATGTACCCCCAAACATAAACTAATAATTCTCTTAAATGCACCAGTCTCTTAAATTATGTAGAAAACAAGGTTTGGAGTTATAAACCAAAATTACAGTAATACTAGCTTTCACACTAATACTTGTTTTTTGTTTTTCCCATGTAACATATCAGTCTCTTAAATCACGTAGAAAACAAAAGGCACAAGTTACAAACCATGGTTACAACAATACTAACTTTCATAATTGTCCACATATTTACTTAGATAGCTATTTTTCCATATGGCTTCATACTACTGTGCTTTCATTTCATCTTGCAAGATTTCCTTGAGCATTTCTTGCAGGGCAGGTCTAGCAGCTTTCCTCAGCTTTTGTTAATCTGAGACTGTCATAATTTCTCCATCACTCTTGAAGGACAATTTGGCTGTATATAGGATTTTGGGTTTATATATTCAAAGTGCTAAAATAAAAATCTGTTGGCTTACTGTCTTCTGACACCCAGAGATTATGATGAGAAATCTGATAATTATATTGAAGATCCCTTGTATATGATGATTTGCTTCTCTTTGGTGCTTTCAAGATTCTCTGGTTTTTGAAAGTTTGATTATAGTGTGCCTCAGTGTGGGTTTCTTTGAGTTCACCTTAGAGTTTGCTGAACTTCATTCATATCTTTTGTCACATTCAGTAAGTTTTCAGCCGTTATTTCTTCAATAATTCTCTCTGCCCCTTTTTCTTTCTTCTTCTGAGATTCTCATGATGAGTATGTGGTCTGCTTAATTGTATCCTACAGTTCCCTTAGGCTCTATTTACTTTTCGTTCTGTTCCTCAGGCTCAATGATTTCCATTTTTCTACAAGTTTTCTGCTGCCTGCTCAAATTTCCTTTGAATCCGTGTAGTGTATTTTTTATTTCAGTTATTGTACTGTTAAATTCCAGAATTTCTTTCTCATTCCGTTTTAGCTTTTCTGTCTCTTATTGATATTTCCAGTAATGTTCACATGTCGTTTTCTTGACTTTATGTCTTTGGTTTGAGTATTTTAAACGTAGATGTTATAAAGTCTTTATTTTTAATGTCTTTAACATCTTTATTGAAGTATAATTTCTTTACAATGTTGTGTTAGTTTCTGCTGTATAAGAAAGTGAATCAGATATATGTATACATATATTCCCATATCTCCTCTCTCTTGCACCTCCCTCCCACTCTCCCTATCCCAGCCCTCTAGGTGGTCACAAAACACCGAGCTGATCTCCCTGTGCTATGTAGCTGCTTCCCACTAGCTATCTATTTTACATTTTGTAGTGTATATATGTCCATGCCACTCTTTCACTTTGTCACAGCTTACCCTTCCCCCTCCCCGTGTCCTCAAGTCCATTCTCTACATCTGCATCTTTATTCCTGTCCTGATCCTAGGTCCATCAGAAGCACTTTTTTTTTTAGATTCCATATATAGGTGTTGTTAGCATATGGTGTTTATTTTTCTCTTTCTGACTTACTTCACTCTGTGTGACAGACTCTAGGTCCATCCACCTCACTACAAACAACCCCATTTCATTTCTTTTTATGGCTGAGTAATATTCCATTGTATATATGTGCCACATCTTTATCCATTCATCTGTTGATGGACACTTAGGTTGCTTCCATGTCCTGACTATTGTAAATAATGCTGCAGTGAACATTGTGGTACATAACTCTTTTCGAATTATGGTTTTCTCAGGGTATATGCCCAGTAGAGGGATTGCTGGGTCATATGGTAGTTCCATTTTTAGTTTTTTAAGGAACCTCCATACTGTTCTCCATAGTGGCTGTATCAATTTACGTTCCCACCAACAGTGCAAGAGGGTTCCCTTTTTCCCACAACCTCTCCAGAATTTATTGTTTCTAGATTTTTTTGATGATGGCCATTCTGACTGGTGTGAGGTGATACCTCATTGTAGTTTTGATTTTCATTTCTCTAATGATTAGTGATGTTGGGCATCTTTTCATGTGCTTTTTGGCCATCTGTTTGTCTTCTTTGGATAAATGTCTATTTAGGTCTTCTACCCTTTTTTGGATTGGGTTATTTGTTTTTCGGTCATTGAACTGCATGAACTGGTTGCATATTTGGGAGATTAATCCTTTGTCAGTTGCTTCGTTTGCAAACATTTTCTTCTACTGTGAGGGCTGTCTTTTCATCTTGTGTATGGTTCCTTTTGCTGTGCAAAAGCTTTTAAATTTCACTAGGTCCCATTTGTTTATTTTTGTTTTTATTTCCATTTCTCTAGGAGGTGGGTCAAAAAGGATCTTGCTGTGATTTATGTCATAGAGTGTTCTACCTATGTTTTCCTCTAACAGTTTTATAGTGTCTGGCCTTACATTTAGGTCTTTAATCCATTTGGAGTTTATCTTTGTGTATGGTGTTAGGAAGTGTTCTAACTTCATTCTTTTACATGTAGCTGTCCAGTTTTCCCAGCACCATTTATGAAGAGGCTGTCTTTCCTCCATGTATACTCTTGCCTCCTTTAACAAAGATAAGGTGACTATATGTGCGTGGGTTTATCTCTGGGCTTTCTATTCTGTTCCATTGATCTATATTTCTGTTTTTGTGCCAGTACCATACTGTCGCGATTACTGTAGCCGTGCAGTATAATCTGAAGTCTGAGAGCCTGATTGCTCCAGCTCCATTTTTCTTTCTCAAGATTGCTTTTGCTACTTGGGGTCTTTTGTGTTTCCATACAAATTGTGAAATTCTTTGCTCTAGTTCTGTGAAAAATGCTATTGGTAGTTGATAGGAATTGCATTGAATCTGTAGATTGCTTTGGGTAATATGTCATTTTCACAAGGTTGATTCTTCCAATCGAAAACATGGTATATCTCTCCATCTGTTTGTATCACCTTTATTTCTTTCATCAGCGTCTTATAGTTTTCTGCATACAGGTCTTTTGTCTCCTTAGGTAGGTTTATTCCTAGGTATTTTATTCTTTTGGTTGCAGTGGTAAATGGGGGTGTTTCCTTTATTTCTCTTTCAGATTTTTCATCATTATTGTATAGAACGCAAGAGATTTCTGTGTGTTAATTTTGTGTCCTGCTACTTTACCAAATGCATTGATGAGCTCTAGTAGTTTTCTGGTAGCATCTTTAGGGTTCTCTATGTATAGTGTCATGTAATCTGAAAACAGTGACAGTTTTACTTCTTTTCCAATTTGGATTCCTTCCTTCTATTTGTTTCTCTTTGATTGCTGTGGCTAAAAGTTTGAAAACCATGTTGAATAATAGTGGTGAGAGTGGGCAACCTTGTCTTGTTCCTGATCTTAGTGGAAATGGTTTCAGTTTTTCTCCATTGAGAATGATGTTGGTTGTGGGTTTGTCATATATGGCCTTTATTATGTTGAGGTAAGTTCCCTCTATGCCTACTTTCTGGAGAGTTTTTATCACAAATGGGTGTTGAATTTTGTCAAAGCTTTTTCTACATCAGTTGAGATTATCATATGGTTTTTATCCTTCAATTTGTTAATATGGTGTATCACATTGATTTGTGTATATTGAAGAATCCTCACATTCCTGGGATAAACCCCACTTGATCATGGTGTATGATCCTTTTAATGTGCTGTTGGATTCTGTTTGCTAGTATTTTGTTGAGGATTTTTGCATCTATGTTCATCAGTGATATCGGCCTGTAGTTTTCTTTTTTTGTGACATCTTTGTCTGGTTTTGGTTTCAGGGTGATGGTGGCCTCATAGAATGAGTTTGGGAGTGTTCCTCACTCTGCTACATTTTGGAAGAGTTTGAGAAGGATAAGAGTTAGGGTCTTCTCTAAATGTTTGATAGAATTCGCCTGTGAAGCCATCTGGTCCTGGGCTTTTGTTTGTTCAAAGATGTTTAATCACGGTTTCAATTTCAGTGCTTGTGATTGGTCTGTTTATATTTTCTTTTTCCTCCTGGTTCAGTCTCGGCAGGTTGTGCATTTCTAAGAATTTGTCAGTTTCTTCCAGGTTGTCCATTTTATGGGCATAGAGTTGCTTGTAGTATTCTCTCATGATCCTTTGTATTTCTGCAGGGTCAGTTGTTACTTCTCCTTTTTCATTTCTAATTCTGTTGATTTGAGTCTTCTCCCTTTTTTTCTTGATGAGTCTGACTAATGGTTTATGAATTTTGTTTATCTTCTCAAAGATCCAGATTTTATTGAACTTTGCTATTGTTTCCTTCATTTCTTTTTCATTTATTTCTAATCTGATCTTTATGATTTCTTTCCTTCTGCTAACTTTGGGGTTTTTTTTGTTCTTCTTTCTCTAATTGCTTTAGGTGTAAGGTTAGGTTGTTTATTTGAGATGTTTTTTGTTTCTTGAGGTCAGATTGTATTGCTATAAACTTCTGTCTTAGAACTGCTTTTGCTACATCCCATAGGTTTTGGGTCATCGTGTTTTCATTGTCATTTGTTTCTAGGTATTTTTTAATTTCGTATTGGATTTCTTCAGTGATCTCTTGGTTATTTTATAGTGCATTGTTTAGGCTCCATGTGTTTGTATTTTTTACAGTTTTTTTTTTTACCTTTAATTGATATCTAGTCTCATAGCATTATGGTCAGAAATAATACTTGATACTTAAAGTCTTTTTCTAGTACATCTGCCATTACTACTATTTCATGGATAGTTTTGTTGATTTGTTTTCATTTAATTGGGCCATACTCAATTTTTTTTGCATGCCTTGTGATTTTTTTTTTTTTCTTGAACACTGGACATTCGACTCTTAATATTGTGGTAACTCTAGAAATTAGATTATCTACGCTCCCCCGGTTTTACTTTTTCTGTTGTTGTTATTGATTTTGTTATTTTGATTATTTTAGACTGTCTCTGTGCTGTGGATCAGCTGCAGATCTTAACATAGAGTCTCATCATGTATTTTTTCATTCTTTTTTTGGGGCATGCAGAAGTACTTTCTAATTTTCTCTGTATATGCTGTTGCTTTTGAATGTCCATGTTTTTAATATCTGGCTCCTGAAAGAGAAAAAACGGGTGCTGTAACTTTAAATCCCCTGGAAGTCACTTCAGCTGGAGGGAGACGGGCTTGCATCAGTGTTGGTGGTGCAACAACAATGATGCCACCCACTTTTTGTCTGTACCACTGTGATCAGTAGCAGGGATCCCCAGTATTAGGAGACCAGGTTCCTTTCTTTGCCCATCCTGGCTCCAGCAAGCTGTGTACAGCTTTTCTAGTAATGTGGTACACATTTGCCTGCCACATGGCTGGGAGTGGAGGAAAGGCAGCTGCTACTTTGCTAGGAACTGAAATTGAACTCAATTAATTGTAATTTTTCATCCAAGTCTTCCCCTGGATGTGCAAGCCTTCAACAGCCCCCAGAGTTTAAATAATTACATTAGATACATCTTTCTAGTGGAATTGTCCAGATGTGGAGACAGATTCTTGGTGCTACCTACTCTGCCATCTTCCTAGAATCCTCTTCTGGATATATTTCTTTGACTTGGACAGTCATTTTTAGTTGGTAAGACTCATTTAAAATTAGCTTCTGAGTATCTAAAAATTTGTCGTTAGAATCATTTTGTTTCTGTGGTTGTGTTTTTCAGCCACGTCTCTTGTACTATGAGATATATTTTTCATTAAATGATGATTTTCTGGTTTTAAATTTTTTTTATTGAGATATAGTTGATTTACTATGTTTCAGGTGTACAGCAAAGTGATTGTTATACATACATATATTAATATATCTATATATATTCTTTTTCAGATTCTTTTCTATTATAGGTTATTACATGATATTGAATATAGTTCCCTGTGCTATACAGTAGGTCTTTGTTGTTAATCTGTTTTATATATAGTAGTGTGTATGTGTTAATCCCAAATTCCTAATTTATCCTCCCCCCCACTTTGCCCTTTGGTATGGTAACTGTAAGTTTGTTTTCATGTCTGTGAGTTTATTATTGTTTTGGAAACACTTTTTTTGGTATCACATTTTAGATTCCACACATAATTGATATCATATGGTATTTGTCTTTCTCTGACTTACTTCACTTAGTATGCTAATCTCTAGGTCCAGCCATATTGCTGCCAGTGGCATTATTTCTTTCTTTTTTATGGCCAAGTAATGTTTCAGTGTGATATATATATATATATATATATATATATATATATCGACACAACTGATATATATATATATATATATATATATATATAGCCACAACTTCCTTATCCATTCCTCTGTAGATGGACATTTATGTTGCTTCTATATCTTCACTATTGTTAAGTAGTGCTGCTGGGAACATTGGGGTACGTGTATCTTTTTGGCTTAGAATTTTTGTCTTTTCCAGATATATGCCCAGGAATGGAATTGCTGGATCACATAGTAACTCTATTTGTAGCTTTTTAAGGAAGCTCCATACTGTTCTCCATAGTGGCTGCAACAATTTACATTCCCACCAACAGTGTAGGAGTGCCCCTTTTCTCTATACCCTCTCCAGCATTTATTATTTCTAGACTTTGATGATAGCCATTTGACCCATAGTTTTGATTTGCATTTCTGTAATAATTAGCAATGTTGAGCATCTTTTTATGTGCCTGTTGGCCATCTGTATGTCATCTTTGAATAAATGTCCATTTAGGTCTTCTGCCCATTTTTTGATTTGGTTGTTTGGTTTTTTTTGATATTGAGCTGTATGAGTTGTTTTTATATTTTAGAAATTAATCCCTTGTCTGTCTCATTATTTGCAAATATTTTCTCCCATTCAGTATGTTGTCTTTTCATTTTGTTTATGGTTTTCTCTGCTGTGTAAAAGCTTTTAAGTTTACTTAAGTCCCATTTGTTTATTTTTGCTTTTGTTTCCTTTGCTCTAGGAGATGAGGCCAAAAAAATATTGCTATGATTTATGTGAGTGTTCTGCTTATGTTTTCCTTTAGGAATTTTATAGCATCTGGTCTTACATTTAGGTCTTTAATCCATTTTGAGTTTATTTTTGTATACAGTGTTAGAGAATGTTCTAATTTCATTTCTTTACATGTAGCTCTCCAGTTTTCCCAGCACCACTTATTGATGAGACTGTCTTTTCTCCATTGTATATTCTTTCCTCCTTTGTCATAGATTGACCATAGATGCATGTGTTTGTTTCTGGGCATGTCTGTTTTTGTGCCAGTGCCATATTGTTTTGATTACTGTAGCTTTGTAGCATAGTCTGAAGTCAGGGAGCATGGTTCCTCCAGGTCCATTTTTCTTTCTCAAGATTGTTTTGGCTATTTGGGGTCTTTTGTGTTTTCGTACAAATTTTAAAATTTTTGGTTCCAGTTCTGTGAAAAATGCCATTGGTAGTTTGATAGGGATTTAGCTGTATCTGTACATTGCCTTGGGTAGTATTGTCATTTTGACAATATTGATTCTTCTAGTCCAAGAACACAGTATGTCTTTCCATTTGTTTATGTCATTGTCAGTTTCTTTCATCAGCATCTTATCGTTTTCAGAATATAGGTCTTTCACCTCCTGAGGTAGTTTATTCCTACATATTTTATTCTTTTTGATTTGATGGCAAATGGGATTGTTTTCTTAATTTCTTTTTCTGATATTTTGTTGTTAGTGTATAGAAATGCAACAGATTTCTGTGTATTAATTTTATATCCTTCAACTTTACCAAATTCATTGATGAGCTCTAGTAGTTTCCTGGTATCATCTTTGGGATTTTCTATGTATATTATCATATCATCTGCAGTGACAGTTTTATTCCTTCCTTTCCAATTTAGATTATTTTTATTTGTTTTTCTTCTTTGATTTCTGTGGCTAGGACTTCCAAAACTGTGTTGAATAAAAGTGGCAAGAGTGGACATCTTATCTTGTGCTACCTACTCTGCCATCTTTCCAGAATCCCCTTCTGGATATGTTTCTTTGACTTTGACAGTCACAATGAGTTGGTAAGACTCATTTAGAATTTGCTTCTGAGTATCTAAAAATTCATTGATAAAATCATTTGGTTTCTGTGGTTGTGTTTTTTAGCCATGTCTCTTGTACTACAAAAAAAATTTTTTTTCATTAAATGGTCATTTTCTTTCAAGACCAATAGATTTATGTAGAAATTAAAGACTAAGCCATGTAATCTTTGAGACTTTTCTCTGTAAATAGTGGTTGTGAAACCTGAAAACTAGATTGTGACTTTTACCCACATAAATATAGAGGGCTTTATTAACCACAAATAAAACTACCTTGGACCCCTATATCATTGGGAATATTTTCTTATTAGAACAATGGTAGAAAGAAAGCTAAATCATTACAAACCAAAATGCAAAGCAAATAACTAAAATGGGATAACACAGTTTGGGAATTTAGATTGTCCTACAAGGAATGAATATACTTAGATGATAAAAAACCTGATTATTTTCGGATTAGTGTTCTTCCATGGATGTGTACTTGGTAGTGGCATTTAGTCAGGAAACTGTCCCAATATGAGAGATGATCCTATTTATGATAATGTATTTGACACTCTACCCCAACTCCGCAAATGCCAAAGATTCCCTTGGTCAGTGTGACAATCAAAAATGTTTCCCACATTTCTAGTCACCTCCCTAGGTTGAGGAACATTTATTTTTATTTTTATTTTTTTGTGTTTTTATTTTTCCTTTTTGCGATACGCGGGCCTCTCACTGTTGTGGCCTCTCTCGTTGCGGAGCACAGGCTCCGGATGCGCAGGCTCAGTGGCCATGGCCCATGGGCCCAGCTGCTCCACGGCATGTGGGATCCTCCTGGACCGGGGCACAAACCCGTGTCCCCTGCATCGGCAGGCGGACTCTCAACCACTGCGCCACCAGGGAAGCCCGAGGACCACTATTTTTAATGAAATAGATGGCTGTTAGGATAACTTTTTAAAATGCTTTTGTTCTGGAAATAGTAAAGAATACATTTGGGAGGAGTTGAGGAATATAGAAAAGAATTGATAAACTTCATAGGACACTTCAGATTTTAAAGCCAATCAATACTATGTTTAAAAAAAAATAAAAGATACATGCTTTAAAAATAGATGTAATTTTAGAAATAATGCTAGAAAGAAGTATTATTTTTGAGATTCATTTTTATGGTGCTTTTTTATTGAGATTTAGTTGATTTACAATATTGTATCAGTTTCAGGCGCACAACAAAGTGATTCAAAATTTTTATAGATTATATTCCATTTAAAGTTATTATAGGGGGCTTCCGTGGTGGCCCAGTGGTTGAGAATCTGCCTGCTAATGCAGGGGACACTGGTTCGAGCCCTGGTCTGGGAGGATCCCACGTGCTGCGGAGCAACTAGGCCCGTGAGCCACAATTGCTGAGCCTGCGCGTCTGGAGCCCATGCTCCGCAACAAGAGAGGCCGTGATAGTGAGAGGCCCGCGCGCCGCGATGAATGTGGCCCCTGCTTGCCACAACTAGAGAAAGCCCTCACACAGAAACAAAGACCCAACACAGCAAAAATAAATAAATTAATTAATAAACTCCTACCCCCAACATCTAAAAAACAAAAAAAGAGTGTGGAAAGAAATGTACCTTTAAAAAAATAATAAAAATAAAAATAAAGTTATTATAAAATATTGGCCATATTCCCTGTGCTGTATAGTATCTTTGTAGTTCACATATTTTATTCACAGTAGTTTGTACCTCTTAAGCCCCTACTCCTATCTTGCCTACCCCCCCCCCACTGGTAATTTCTGATTTGTTCTCTATATCTGTGATTCTGTTTCTTTTTTGTTATATGTAGAATCTAAAAATAAGGCAAAAGAATGAATATAAGTGGTAACATATAATATTTGTCTTTATCTGTCTGACTTATTTCACTAAGTATAATACTCTCCAGGTCCATCCATGTTGTTGCAAACGGCAAAATTTAATTCTTTGGTATGGCTGAGGAGAATTGCATTGTATATACACAATCTTCTTTATCCATTCATCCACTGATAGAAACTCAGGTTGTGCATCCTTATTTTGTCTTTTGTAAATAATGCTGCTATGAACATTGAGGTGCATGTATCTTTTTAAATTACTGTTTTTGTTTTCTTCAGCTATGTACCCACAAGTAGGATTGCTGGATCATATGGTAACTCTATTTTTAGTTTTTTAAGAACTCTCGATACTGTTTTCCAGAGGCTGCACCAATTTACATTACCACCAACAGTGCACAAGGGATATCTTTTCTCCACATCATCGCCAACATTTGTGTTCTTTTTGATGATAACCATTCTGACTGGTGTGAGGTTGTATCTCATTGTGGTTTGTTTCTTTTAGAATATTTCGTTTACACATAGTTTTGTTTACTTATTTAAAATAAATTCTTTATCTTTATATAATTTTTAAAGGTTTTAATTTTTTATTTTTATACACTTTTAAAAGGTTACTTTGTATTTACAGTTATTACAACTATTGGCTATATTCCCCATGTTGTATAATACATCCTTAAGACTATTTTACACCCAGTAGTTTGTACCTCCCACCCCCCCATTCCTATATTGCTCCTCCCCCCTTCCCTCTCCCCACTGGTAACCACTAGTTTGTCCTCTATGAGTCTGTTTCTTTTTTGTTATCTTCACTAGTGTGCTATAGTTTTTAGATTCCTGTTCTACAGTATTTCTCTTCCTCTGTGTGACTTATTTCACTTAGCATAAAGGACTCAAAGTCCATACATGTTGCTGCAAATGGCAAAATTTCATTCTTTTTTATGGCTGAGTAATATTCATTTGTGTATATGTGTGTGTATCTGTATATGTGTGTGTGTGTATATATATATATATATACACACACACACACACACAGCACAACTTCATTCATCTGTTGATGAACACTTAGGTTGTTTCGATATCTGAGGTGCATATATCTTTTCTTTTTAAGCATTTTTATTGGAGTATAATTGCTTTACAGTGTTGTGTTAATTTCTGCTGCATAACAAAGTGAATAGGCAATATGCATACGTATATCCCTATATCCTGTCTCTCAGCGGCTCCCTGTCACCCTCCTTACCCACCCCTCTAGGTGGTCGCAAAGCACGGAGCTGATCTCCCTGTGCCATGTGGCTGCTATTTTACATTTGGTAGTGTATATATGTCCATGCCACTCTCTCATTTAGTACTAGCTTATCCTTCTCCCTCCCTGTGTCATCAAGTCCATTCTCTATGTCTGCGTCTTTATTCCTCTCCTGCCCCTAGGTTCTTCAGAACCATTCTTGTTTTTTTTTATATTCCATATATATGTGTTAGCATACAGTATTTGTTTTTCTCTTTCTAATATACTTCACTCTGTATGACAGACTCTAGGTCCATCCATTTCACTACAAATAATTCAATTTCATTTCTTTTTATATCTGAGTAATATTCCACTGTATATATGTGCCACATCTTCTTTATCCATTCATCTGTCAATGGAAAATTAGGTTGCTTCCATGTCCTGCCTATTGTAAATAGTGCTTCATTGAACATTGTGGTATATGACTCTTTTTAAGTTATGGTTTTCTCAGGGTATATGCCTAGTAGTGGGATTGCTGGGTCATATGGTAGTGCTATTTTTAGTTTTTAAGGAACCACCATACTGTTCTCCATAGTGGCTGTACCAAATTACATTTCCACCAACAGTGCAAGAGGGTTCCCTTTTCTCCACATTCTCTCCAGCATTTATTCTTTGTAGACTTTGATGATGACCATTCTGACTGGTGTGAGGTGATAACTCATTGTAGTTTTGATTTTCATTTCTCTAATGATTAGTGAAGTTGAGCATCTTTTCATGTGTTTGTTGGCAATCTGTATATCTTCTTTGGATAAATGTCTATTTAGGTCTTCTGCCCATTTTTGGATTGGGTTGTTTTTGATATTGAGCTTCATGAGCTGCTTGTATATTTTGGATTTTAATCCTTTATCAGTTGCCTCGTTTGCAAATATTTTTTCCCATTCTGAGGGTTGTCTTTTCGTCCTGTTTATGGTTCCCATTGCTGTACAAAAGCTTTTAAATTTCATTAGCTCCCATTTGTTTACTTTTGTTTTTACTTCCATTTCTCTAAGAGGTGGGTCAAAAAGGATCTTGCTGTGATTTATGTCAAAGAGTGTTCTTCCTAAGTTTTCCTCTAAGAGTTTTATAGTGTCTGTCCTTACATTTAGGTCTTTAATCCAGTTTGAGTTTATTTTTGTGTATTGTGTTAAAAGTGTTCTAATTTGATTCTTTTAAACGTAGCTATGCAGTTTTTCCAGCACCACTTATTGAAGAGGGTCTCTTTTCCCCATTGTATACTCTTGCCTCCTTTAACAAAGGTAAGGTGACCATATGTGCTTGGATTTATCCCTGGGCTTTCTATCCTGTTCCATTGCTCTATGTTTCTGTTTTTGTGCCAGTATCATATTGACTTGATTACTGTAGCTTTGAGTATAGTCTGAAGTCAGGGAGCCTGATTCCTCCATCTCTGTTTTTCTTTCTCAAGATTGCTTTGGTTCTTCGGGGTCTTTTGTGTTTCCATACAAATTGTGAAATTCTTTGTTCTAGTTCTGTGAAAAATGCCATTGGTAGTTTGAAAGGGCACTGAATCTGTAGGTTGGTTTGTTTAGTATAGTCATTTTCACAAGGTTGATTCTTCCAATCCAAGAACATGGTATATCTCTCCATCTGTTTGTATCACCTTTATTTCTTTCATCAGTGTCTTATAGTTTTCTGCATACAGGTCTTTTGTCTCCTTAGGTAGGTTTATTCCTAGGTATTTTATTCTTTTGGTTGCAGTGGTAAATGGGAGTGTTTCCTTAATTACTCTTTCAGATTTTTCATCATTAGTGTATAGGAATGCAAGAGGTTTCTGTGTGTTAATTTTGTATCCTGCTACTTTACTAAATTCATTGATTATCTCTAGTAGTTTTCTGGTAGCATCTTTAGGATTCTCTATGTATAGTATCATGTCATCTGCAAACAGTGACAGCTTTACTTCTTCTTTTCTGATTTGGATTCCTTTTATTTCTTTTTCTTCTCTGATTGCTGTGACTAAAACTTCCAAAATTTCGTTGAATAATAGTGGTGAGAGAGGGCAACCTTGTCTTTTTCTTGATCTTGGAGGAAATGGTTTCAGTTTTTCACATTGAGAATGATGTCGTCTGTGGGTTTGTCATATATGGCCTTTATTATGTTGAGGTAAGTTCCCCATATGCTTATGTTCTGGAGCTATTTATCATAAATGGGTGTTGAATTTTGTGAAACGCTTTCTCTGCATCTATTGAGATTATCATATGGTTTTTATCCTTCAATTTGTTAATATGGTGTATCATATTTTGCATATATTGAAAAATTCTTGCATTCCTGGGATAAACCCCATTTGATCATGGTATGTGATCCTTTTAATGTGCTGTTGGATTCTGTTTGCTAGTATTTTGTTGAGGATTTTTGAATCTATATTCATCAGTTATATTGGCCTGTAGTTTTTTCTTTCTTTGTGACATCTTTGTCTGGTTTTGGTATCAGGGTGATGGTGGCCTCGTAGAATGAGTTGGGGAGTGTTCCTCCCTCTGCTATATAGTGGAAGAGTTTGAGAAGGATTGGTGTTAGCTCTTCTCTAAGTGTTTGATAGAATTCACCTGTGAAGCCATCTGGTCCTGGGCTTTTGTTTGTTGGAATTTTTTTTTTTTTTAACATCTTTATTGGAGTATAATTGCTTTACAATGGTATGTTAGTTTCAGCTTCACAACAAAATGAATCGGTTATATACATACATATGTTCCCATATCTCTTCCCGCTTGCATCTCCCTCCCTCCCACCCTCCTTATCCCACCTCCCCAGGCGGTCACAAAGCACCAAGCTGATCTCCCTGTGCTATGTGGCTGCTTCCCACTAGCTATCTACCTTACATTTGGTAGTGTATATATGTCCGTGCCTCTCTCTCGCTTTGTCACAGTTTACCCTTCCCCCTCCCCATATCCTCAAGTCCATTGTCTAGTAAGTCTGTGTCTTTATTCCTGTTTCACCCCTAGGTTCTTCATGACATTTTTTTTCTTAAATTCCATATATATGTGTTAGCATACAGTATTTGTCTTTCTCTTTCTGACTTACTTCACTCTGTATGACAGACTCTAGGTCCATCCACCTCATTACAAATAGCTCAATTTCGTTTCTTTTTATGGCTGAGTAATATTCCATTGTATATATGTGCCACATCTTCTTTATCCATTCATCCGATGATGGACACTTAGGTTGGCCTCTTCAATATGTGGTGCTGGGAAAACTGGACAGGTACATGTAAAAGTATGAGATTAGATCACTCCCTAACACCATACACAAAAATAAAGTCAAAATGGATTAAAGACCTAAATGTAAGGCAGACACTATCAAACTCTTAGAGGAAAACATAGGCAGGACACTCTATGACATAAATCACAGCAAGATCCTTTTTGTTTGCACTCCTAGGGAAATGGAAATAAAAATAAACAAATGGGACCTAATGAAACTTAAAAGCTTTTGCACAGCAAAGGAAACCATAAACAAGACCAAAAGACAACCCTCAGAATGGGAGAAAATATTTGCAAATGAAGCAACTGACAAAGGATTAATCTCCAAAATTTATAAGCAGCTCATACAGCTTAATAACAAAAAAACAAACAACCCCATCCAAAAATGGGCAGAAGACCTAAATAGACATTTCCCCAAAGGAGATATATAGACTGCCAACAAACACATGAAAGAATGCTCAACATCACTAATCATTAGAGAAATGTTTGTTGGAATATTTTAAATCACAGTTTCAATTTCAGTGTTTGTGATTGGTCTGTTTATATTTTCTGTTTCTTCCTGGTTCAGTCTCTGAAGCTTGTGCTTTTCTAAGAATTTGTCCATTTCTTCCAGGTTGTCTGTTTTATTGGCATATAATTGCTTGTACTAATCTCTCGTGATCCTTTGTCTTTCTGCAGTGTCAGTTGTTACTTCTCCTTTTTCATTTCTAATTCTGTTGATTTGAGTCTTCTCCCTTTTTCTCTTGATGAGTCTGGCTAATGGTTTATCAATTTTGTTTATCTTCTCAAAGAACCAGCTTCTAGTTTTATTGAGCTTTGCTCTTGTTTCCTTCATTTATTTCTGATCTGATCTTTATGATTTCTTTCCTTCTGCTAATTGTGGGTTTTTTTTTTTGTTGTTCTTCTATAATTGCTTTAGGTGTAAGTTAGTTAGGGTATTTGAACTGTTTCTTGAGGTAGGATTGTATTGGTATAAACTTCCCTCTTAGAACTGCTTTTGCTGCATCCCATAGGTTTTGGTTGTCGTGTTTTCATTCTCATTTATTTGTAGGTATATATTGATTTCCTCTTTGATTTCTTCAGTGACCTCTTGGTTATTTAGTAGTGTATTGTTTATCCTCCATGTGTCTGTATTTTTTACAGTTTTTTTTCCTGTAATTGATATCTAGTCTCATAGCATTTGGTCAGAAAAGATACTTGATATGATTCCAATTTTCTTAAATTTTTAAGGCTCGTTTGTGACCCAAGATATTATCTATCCTTGAGAATGTTCCACGAGAACTTGAAAAGAAAGTGTATTCTGTTGTTTTTGGATGGAATGTCCTATAAATATCAGTTAAGTCCATCTTGTTTAATGTGTCATTTAAAGCTTGTGTTTCCTTATTTATTTTCATTTTGGATCATCTGTCCATTGGTGAAAGTGGGGTGTTAAAGTCCTCTACTATTATTGTGTTACTGTTGACTTCCCCTTTTATGGCTCTTACTATTTGCCTTATGTATTGAGGTGCTCCTATGTTGGGTTCACAAATATTTACAATTGTTATATCTTCTTCTTGGATGGATCCCTTGATCATTATGTAGTGTCCTTCTTTGTCTCTTGTAATAGTCTTTATTTTGTCTGATATTAAAACTGCTACTCAGCTTTCTTTTGGTTTCCATTTTCATGGAATATCTTTTTCCATCCCCTCACTTTCAGTCTGTATGTGTCCCTAGGTCTGAAGTGTGTCTCTTTTAGACTTCAGATGTACAGGTCTTGTTTTTATATCCATTCAGCCAGTCTATGTCTTTTGGTTGGAGCATTTAATCCATTTACATTTAAGGTAATTATCGATATGTATGGTCCTATTACCATTTTCTTAATTGTTTTGGGTTTGTTGTTGTAGGTCTTTTCCTTCTCCTGTGTTTCCTGCCTAGAGAAGTTCATTTAGCATTTGTTGTAAAGCTGTTTTGGTGATGCTGAATTCTCTTACCTTTTGCTTATCTCTTAAGGTTTTAATTTCTCCATCAAATCTGAATGAGATCCTTGCTGGTTAGAATAATCTTTGTTGTAGGTTTTTCACTTTCATCACTTTAAATATGTCCTGCCACAGCCTTCTGGCTTGCTGAGTTTCTGCTGAAAAATCAGCTGTTAACCTTTTGGGGATTACCTTGTATGTTATTTGTTTCTTTCCCCTTGATGCTTTTAATATTTTGTCTTTGTATTTAATTTTTAATAGTTTGATTGATTAATATGTGTCTTGGTGTGTTTTTCTTAGTGTTTATCCTGTTTGTTTGGTACTCTTTATGCTTCCCAGACTTGATTGACTATTTCCTTTCCCATGGTAGGGAAGTTTTCGACTATAATCTCTTCAAATATTTTCTGAGACCGTTTCTTTTTTTCCCTTCTTCTTCTGGGACCCATATAATTCAAATGCTTGTGTGTTTAATGTTGCCCCAGAGGTCTCTGAGACTGTCCTCAGTTCTTTTCATTCTTTTTTCTTTATTCTGTCCTGCAGTAGTTATTTCCACTATTTTACCTTCCAGGTCACTTATCCATTCTTCTGCCTCAGTTATTCTGCTATTGATTCCTGCTAGAGAATTTTTATTTCATTTATTGTTGTTCATCACTGTTTGCTCTTTTGTTCTAGATTCTTGTTAAATGTTTCTTGTATTTTCTCCCTCCTGTTATGAGATTTTGAATCATCTTTACTATCATTACTCTGAATTCCTTTTCAGGTAGGTTGCATATTTCATCTTCATTTATTTGGTCTTGCAGGTTTTTACCTTGCTCTTTTATGTGTAAGAATTTGTTTTGTCATTTCATTTTTTATTCTTTTGATGGGCGGTGCTGTATTCCTGTCTCTTTGTTTCTTTGGCCTGAGACGTCCAGCACTGGAGTTTGCAGACAGTTGGATTGAGCTGGGTCTTGGTGCTGTAATGAGGACCTCTGAGAGGCTTTACTGTGATTGATATTTCCTGGGGTCTGAGGTTCTCTGTTAGTCCAAGCAGTTTGGACTCTGAGCTCCCACTGCAGTAGCTCGGGCCCTACTTCTGCCCTGGGAACCAAGTTCCTGCAAAGTTTATAGCACAGTAAAAAAAAAAAAAAAACCCACAAAGAAATAAAAAGGGCAGGGGGAAACAAGCCAAAAAAGGTATCACTCACAAAGTATAATGGATAAAATAAAATTAGAAAAATAAAAGATTAGGAAAGATAAAATTATAAAAGAATCAACAACAATGATTCAACAAGGTAAAACAGGACCCCAATCTAAAAGAGGAAAACAGAAAAGAAAAAAGCCTTGGCTATGAGGGTGGAGTTTAGGTGGGGGTGGGTGGAACCTGGGCACAGTTTTGGGTGGGGTGGGACCTAGGCAGGTGGGGGGGGGCAACATTCAAGCATGGAGTGGGGCCTCTGCTTAGGACCTGCACAGAAGGGGAGAGGCAGCACATCAAAAGGAGGGCTTCTGGAGAGTGGAGCTCCAGAGTTTGGAGGTAGGGCCCTGAGTGAGGGTGTGTGGGTGGGGTTTAGGCCCAGCTCATTGCGGGGAGTCTCCGAGTGTAGAGGTAGGGGTGGGGCTTAGGTTCTTTGCAGGAGGGAGGCTCTGAGTGCAGAGGATTAGGCCCAGAGCCAAACAGGCTCCCCAGTGCCTAAGTGGACAGGGAAAGCACTGGCCCTGTTCCCTTCCCTTCTTTCATGCCCCTCTCCCACCATCTCCCCCAGGGACTCCCCATCACTCCTGGACCCCTGTGGGTGGCTCCCACTGGGTGTAGGAACTCCTGCCCTCCCCAGCCACCCCTCAGGGGTGCTGGTCCCTGAGGTCTAGCCTTTACTTTTGCTCCTCCTTCCCTCTCACTCCCTCAGGACCCGTGTGGCTGGAGGGGGCCTCAGTGGGCAGGGGATCAGGCCTGGGATCTCAACAGTTTCCTGGAGGTCCAAGGGGGCAGGGGAAACCTGGCCACACTCTCTTTTGATCGTCTGCCCTTCCAATGGTTCCCGTATTTCCTCCTTTGGGTTTGGGATCCCTTCCCCTCCCCCAGCTGCCCCTCAGGGCCACCTGTCTCATCTCACCTCCACTTCTCCTCCCCCTTCACTCCCCCCATGCCGCACATACTACCCGGTTGCTGCAGGTTCCTCCTGTCCCCTTAGTTGTTCGTGGTCCCCCACCAGTCCCTTGTAGGTGCCCTAGTTGTGAGGAGACGCAAGCTCTGCATCCTCCTAGTACACCATCTTGACTCTGCCTGCCCTCATTGGGGTTTTGATTTTCATTTCTCTGATGATTATAAATGATGAGCATATTTTCATGTGCCCATTGAACATCAGTATGTCTTCTTTGAAAAAATATCTATTCAGGTCTTCTGCCCATTTTTTAATTGGGTTGTTTGCCTTTTTGATATTGAGTTGTATGAGCTGTTTATACATCTTGGATGTTAACCCCTTAATGGTCTTATCATTAGAAAGAAGTAATTTTAATGGTTGCTCAGTTAGGGAAGTCAATGATAACTCAAAGAGATCCAACAAAAGAAGAAAGGGGAGAGCTCGTGGGAAACCTGGAATAAATAACCCAGAAAAAACTAATGTCCCCCCAAATTGACATTTACTGTGTCAAATTTCAGATAGAAGATTCATAAGAAAACCAGTTGATGAACAACTGTTTGAAGATTGGGACAACTACAGAATATGAATACATAAAATTTGGATAACTAAAATACTGAAAGTATTATTGGGTGACTTTCAAGGTGACTCAGTTATTGAAACTCAGATGTTGCTTGTGCCCTGAGGAAAAATGTTCAAGACATTTATGGAATTAGAAATCTAAGAGAAGTTATAGGAGCATGATGTAAAAGTAAAGGGCAAACAGGCAAGGCTACAATTCTTAGAAATAAATCCTGGGCTAGGTTTTGGAATGAGGGGATTTCCTCTAGATCTAACTACCCAGAAGAGGTAAGATGTTTCTGAACTATGAGTGGTAGTTCATGACCAGGCCAAGTGTTAATCCTATAATGCATTAGAAGTAAAACACAGAAACTGTAACTGAGATGCAAAAAAAGAACCCTTAAATGATGAAATGACCTATCACCTAGTCTACTGGTGCAAGAAATTGTGACCTGTGTTCTTTGTACTTCTGATCTGGCTGTTTACTCAGAGCCAGATCATTTATCATTAAGCTTTGTGCACAACTTTCTAAGTAGAGAGCAGGAATATAGATCAGAGGGACCAAAAAGATGAACACTCTTTCCAAGGGAGAA
>NW_006781815.1:116101-157736 GCF_000442215.2 Lipotes vexillifer | reverse complement strand
TTTCCAAGGGAGAAGAATGAATACAATAAAATTGATGGAATTTAGAGGCCTTGGGAAACTGAAGATAGCCATGAATGCTTGGATGAGGTCAGAGCACTATTTGGCCAATAAATGACTGACTGGGGTTATCCATGTTTTAGAGCTATAAATGTGGTCAATAGAATTGTCTGCTATACAGCTGACGCTTGAATAATGTGGGGCTTGAGGCACTGACCCTCAACACGATGGAAAATCTGTGTATGAATTTACAGTTGTTTGTTTCTCTATATCTGTAGTTCTGCATATGTGGATTCAAACAGCTGAGGATCCTATAGTACTGAAGTAAATATTGAAAAAAATCCACATATAAGTGGACCTGTGTTGTTCAAGTATCCACTGTAATTATAAATTACCACACTCAGGTGAAATCAGTGTTTTTAAGAACTGGTAAGAGTCCAACTGGGATAACATAAACCCAGTGAGAGAGGAAGCAGACCAGATCTATGGTCCTCTCACTTTGCTAGGCCCGGGATGTCTACCTTAAACTCAGGGGATTGCACATAAGTGAAATCTATTGGACTTTACTGTTGATACTGAGGTTTTACTTTCCACAGTTAAAGGTATCTTCCTAAAATTAAAAGATTTAAGACAGGATGAGAATTCACACTATCTAGTTCAAAGAGGCAAATTTAAACCTGAATGTAGAAGATGATGTAGGCTTGTGAGGTCCTCTTAGCCTAATAATTGTTAGGGGTCTAGTTGAATTAAAAATCATCATAGATTTGTGCAACAGACAAATTGATAGAGGTTAAATAATGTCATACCCATTTCTTGTGCATCCATGATTATTAAATCCTGGGAAGTTGAGAGATTTCATACGAATACCATGTAAAGAAACAGATGTCTGGGTCCAGTAGTGGTCATCTCCTTTCTAGAGGTGGAAGTTCTAGGAGGCCGTCCAATGAACCGTATACCATAAGAAATGGATATACAAAAAAAGGACAGATATTTCTTGCTCCTGTACCATATATTGACTCAATTGTCTGTACAGAAGCCAAATGGGACTTTAGAGACTTACGGTCAATTTTAAGGAAGGTAATCTTGTACCCAGTTTGGGACTGTCTTGTCTTACTCTTGTTTCTGTGTGACTAATAATACAGCCATGTTTTACTCTTAGAAGGGTCCCTCTTTAAAAGACAAGCCATTTGGCTATCACACAGTTATAGAGGACTTAAAGCAAATACCAAGTCCAACTGCTTCCATGGTAGCCAGAAATTGAAATGGGAAGTTTTTATAAATGGGAAAGTCCTGGGGAAACGAATTAGATTTAGCAAATAAATGTTAGTCTATTCACCTGAAACATGGCAGTGCAAAACTGCATTTGGGAGCAACTTATACAGTTGATATGATTGTTATTCTCTACATTTTCTGGTGTATGTCAGGAAATTTCAATAGATGTATGAAGGAGGCCATCAAAGATAAAGCAAATGATAGAATTATTCTATTAATGTCCACATCAGAGGATAAAGATCAGGAAATAAACAGACTATCTTAGGGACTTAAAGATAGTTGTTTGGAAGTAAATAGGGAAGTGGCAAGTAATACTTGGGAATTAACTCCCTCCTGGAGAGAAAAGGATAGAAAAGTTAATTAGTTTACTACTTAGGCCACCAGTGAAATATCTACCACTGTTAATATTTTTACTGGATTCTGCCAGGAATTTAAACACAATATAGTGAAATATTCTTGCCTAAATACATAGGTTGAATGTCATACCCACTAGGACTGGAAAGTCCACACATTAATGGAAGGCAGCTTTCTTGGGCAAATATGTCTTTTTCTAGAAGCAAAATACCTCTCAGATGGGACAGGCATCCGATGTATATTCCTATAGGTGCAGAGAATGGTAGGACTGGTCTTTGGACTTTAAGACTAAGTTACCTTCTCACAATTTTATTAGTAACAAAATTGATATTTTGGCCTCTTTACCTCTGCATTGGTTCTGAGTTTAGAAGGGGAAAATGGGTATAATTATTATACCCTCTTGAATTCTAACATTAGTCCATATGTTCTTTCATATACCAATCTCTAGAATACTGTCATTGCAGCCACAGTGCCTATTCCAAATCCTGGAACGCAGTAATGTTTGTTGGAAAAATGTATGTATTTTAGTACATTTTAATTTAATAATTTAAAGTTATTTTAATCCTTTAATAACTTGTTGAGTGGAGTATGAAAAACCTGTTTTAATAAAATGGCAAACTGTGAGAATCAAACTTATTTCTGTTCCCAAATTTTATCCTTCTTTTCCTTCTGTGGAAAGCAATATAACCATCTTATTGAATAACCTGGCAATGACATAGTAATTTGAGATAAATTAAACAGACAGGTTGAGGGACACTGTGGAAGTCTTAAATGCCAGATTAAGAAGTTTGAAATTACACTGGTAAGTTATTGAGAGTCAAAAAGTTTTGAGGAGAATCATGGGAATTTAGTTGTAGAGATAAATAGTAAATTAGAAGGTGACAGATTGAAACTTAGTCACTATTAGGGAGGCTGATGCACTGTTTTGGTGCATGAGGTTGTAGCAGCCTGAGTTAGGTTAGTGATAATAGAAATGGAAAATGATGGGAATTATAGGATATTTAATTTTTTTAATTAATAAATTTTAAATGTTATCAGTATATTACTAATATTAGTTTGGATTTACATTATGTATGTTACCCAAGATGTCCATCCAAGTAATTTATCCAGTTGCAGATTATTCATAGGATACCTAACAGATACCAAAACTTGCTTCATTACTCATTATAAATCTGAGTGGAACCATGAAGTAATGCTATTTCTCAAAGCATACTCAATACTCTCACATCTTATGTGATTCCAAGGTTATAGTTTAACAGCAGTTTAATCGTTGACATTAATTTAAATTTTAATCTTCTTCCTCCTTAAGGCACCACTTTGATTTTACTGTTCCTCTGCTGGAAAGCTTTCCCTGGTCCCTGTTATTTTCCAGAGTCCATAATTGGTTTGTCATAATGTCAGCTCAACCAAATTTTTATCCTGTATCTTCAACTCCCCTATATAAAATCCATATAATTGAGGAAAAAAAGCATAAAGAATCAAAATATC
Source organism: Lipotes vexillifer (assembly GCF_000442215.2). Taxonomy (NCBI): domain Eukaryota; kingdom Metazoa; phylum Chordata; class Mammalia; order Artiodactyla; family Lipotidae; genus Lipotes; species Lipotes vexillifer. Next base: position 154,625 of record NW_006781815.1, on the reverse strand, counting down.
TTATTCTAGGGCTTCCCTGGTGGCGCAGTGCTTGAGAGTCCGCCTGCCGATGCAGGGGACGCGGGTTCGTGCCCCGTTTCGGGAGGATCCCACGTGCCGCGGAGCGGCTCGGCCCGTGAGCCATGGCCGCTGGGCCTGCGCGTCCGGAGCCTGTGCTCCGCAAATGGGAGAGGCCACAACAGTGAGAGGCCCGCATAACGCAAGAAAAAAAAAAAAAAAAAAAAAAAAATCTTATTCTACATCTAAGTCATATAATCTTATTTCTGTAGCTTTGCTTATAGGATCGCCATTTTCAGTCCTAGCTCTGGAGTGAATCTGTTTATATTCATAAGCCATGTGACCTGGGATAAGTTCTGACTTCCCTGTACCTGTCCCTTGACTTCTTCTTCTTCTTCTTTTTTTTTTTTTTTGGTTAAGGATTAAATAGGTAACATTGTAGCAAGAGATGTCTACAGGTAGTAGGCACTCAAATATTGGCTATAATAAATATTGTTATTTTGACTAGCAGGTCTGATCTACTCCAAAATAAGTAATATTCCTTGAAGTACAGAATCTACAGATTTTTCCATTGAAGTTTTTCCAATTGATTTAGCTAAAATATTACTGGTGTCATATCTTTGGGTATGAGGTGTTTGTTAGAAACAAAAGGACATGACTCATTCATTTAGTTCTTTTGAAGCTAAAGACATCAGATCTTTTTCTCTAAACAACCACTCAGTGTGTCAAAGGGAACTCTAATAGCATTCTTTTCTCTTTCACATAGCTTAGCTAACTCTTGATGTCTTTATTTCTGTTCCCTGAGGAAGCATAAATGCACATCCTAGTTAACATAAATTTACTCCTGCTGACTTGACAATTTTATATCAGAAATGGAATTCAGAGGCTCACCCTGATTTTCTTATTAATGGCTAAATACTCTAAAGGTATTCTATGAGCAATTCCTCAGATGAGTATAGTAACAAAATAGATAAGGATTTTTAATATCAGAGTACTTACTTAAAGAATAATTAGAGATGCTGAGGTATCTTAAGCAGGAAACATTAACTGTGAAAATAAGTTATTTTATAAATTAACTACTAGAATGCAACCTTTTCATTTCAAGTAAAAAAGGCTGTTGTTCTGTGATGTTGATTTTGACATGTTTTCATTCTTATAAATATTTATAATGTTAGATCTTTTTAGTACCTTCTGGTATGAACTAATGTTAATTAAAGAAGTCAGGTGCCATGCAGTCATTTATAATAGACCTGTGTTTGAGTCAATGAATTCTCTCTATATTAAACAGATATGACTCTTTGTAGTCTGAGATTAAGATGGCAGAAAATGTATGCGAATATCTTTTGAGTTTTAGCAAAAATAGATGGATGTTTTATTTGGTGTATAGGAAGAACATTTTTAAAAGAGAGAATACTTTTTTAAAAAATAAAACTAATATTTGTTGATAGGAGTTTAAAAATGTAGAAAGATAATCTAGGTGCCAACTGAGATCTTCCCTTTAGGACATTGACAGGTCTTGGCACACCCTCATCTACTGAGAATCACTGTAAATAAAATAGGCTGCTTGGACAGTCACAGAGGTTTAAGAGACAGCCAAGAGCTAGGGCAGTGCTGAATGGTAAGGTTTATATCTTACATGAGATCACTCCTTCCTGACAGGGAAAGGTGGCTGTTTTATCTAAAGCATGAGAGCCATACAAAGTCAAGAAAAATATAAATAAATAGAGGAATATGTTCCAAACTAAAGAACAAAGTAACACTTTAGAGAAAAAAAACCCTTAATAAAACAGAAATAAGTAATTTACCAGATGAAGAGTTCAAAATAATGGTCATTAAGATGCTAACCAAACTCTGCAGAGGAATGGATGAACAGAGAAAATCTAAGAAAAAGTACCAAATAGAAGTCACAGAGCTAAAGAATACAATAGAGGAAGGGAGAAAAGAGGGTGGAATAGAAGGATTTGAGCTCACTTCCACTCATGAAAACACCAAAATCACAACTAACTGCTGAGCAACCATCAAGAAAAAGACGGGAAACTACCAAAAAAGACGTTCCACATCCAAAGACAAAGAAGAAGCTACAATGAGATGGTAGGAGGGGCACTTTCATGATGGTCAGTGGGTGGGCAAACCACAAACTGGAAAATAATTATATCAAAGAGGTTCTCCCACAGGAGTGAGAGTTCTGAGCCCCATGGCAGGCTCCCCAGCCTGGTGGTCTGGCAATGGGAGAAGGAGCCCTCAGATCATTTTGCTTTGAAGACCAGCAGGGCATGAGTGCAGGAGCTCAACAGGACAGGGGGAAACAGAGTTTCCACTCTTCGAGGATGCACACAAGTTTTCACATGCACTGGGACCCATGGTAAAGCAGTGACCCCATAGGAGCCTGGGCCAGACCTACCTGTGAGCCTTAGAGGGATCTCTTAGTGAGGTGCAGGTTGACTGTGACCCACTGTGGGGGCAAGGACACTGATGGCAGAGGCCCCAAGGAATATTCCTCAGTGTGAGCTCTCCCAGAGGTCACCATTTTGGCACTGAGGCCTGGCCCCACCCAACAGCCTGCAGGTTCCAGTACTAGGATGCCTCTGCAAGCAACCAACTGGTAGGGAACACAGCCCCACCCAACAACAGACAGACTGCCTAAAGTCATCCTGAGCCCACAGCCACCTCTATACACACCCCTGCCCACCAGATGGACGAGACCAAACTCCACCCACAGTGGGCAGACACCAGAAGCAAGAAGAACTATGATCCTGCAGCCTGTGGAATGGAGACCACAAACACACAAAGTTAAACAAAATGAGATGGCAGAGCAATATGTTTCAGATGAAGGAACAAGATAAAAAGCTCAGAAGAACAACTAAGTGAAGTGGAGATAGGCAATCGGCCTGAAAAATAATTCAGAACAATGATAGTAAAGATGATCCAAGATCTCAGAAAAAGAATGGAGGCACAGACTGAGAAGATATAAGAAATGCTTAACAAAGAGCTAGAAGATTTCAAGAATAAACCAGAGATGAACAATACAATAACTGAAAGGAAAAATACACTAGAAGGAATCAATACCAGAATAAATGAGGCCGAAGAATAAATAAGTGAGCTGGAAGACAGATTGGTAGAAATAACTGCTGCAGAACAGAATAAAGAAAGATGAAAAGAAATGAACACAGTCTAAGAGACCCCAGGACAACATGAAACACACCATGGGGGTGTGTAGGGGGTCCCAGAAGGAGAACAAAGCAAGAAAGGACCTGAGAAAATATTTGAAGAGATAATAGCCAAAAACTTCCCTAACATGGGAAAGGAAACACTCGCTCAAGTGAGAGGTCCAGGCGGGATTAACCCAAGAGGAACATGCCAAGACACATATTAATCAAATTGACAAAAATTACAAACAAAGGGAAAATATGAAAAGCAACAAATAACATACAAGAGAATTCCTATAACAGTATCAGCTGATTTTTCAACAGAAACTCTGCAGGCCACAAGGGAGAGGCATGATATATTTCAAGTTATGAAAGGGAAAAACCTACAACCAAGAATACCCTACCCAGCAAGGCTCTCATTCAGATTCAACAGAGAAATCAAAAGCTTTACAGACAAGTAAAAGCTAAGAGAATTCAGCACTAACAAGCCAGCTTTACAACAAATGCTAAAGGCACTTCTCTAGGTGGAAGAGAAAAGGCCACAACTAGAAATAAGAAAATTATTAATGGAAAAATACACCAGTAAAGGCAAACATACAGGAATGGTAGGAAATCATCCACACGCAAATATGATATCAAAACCAGCAACTGTGAGAAGAGGAGAGTACAAATTCAGGAAATTGGAAACACATTTGAAATTAAGAAACCAGCAACTTAAAACAATCTTGTACTGCTTTATCAAAACTGCATGGGAAATGCAAACCAAAAAACTACAACAGATACACAAAAAAGAAAAGGCAACCCAAACAAACACACTAAAGATAGTCATCAAATCACAAAAGAGGAAGGGAAGAAAAACAATCTACAAAAACAATTAACAAAATGGCAATAAGAACACATATCAATAATTACATTAAATGTAAATGGATTAAATGCTCCAACCAAAAGACATAGACTGGTTGAATGGATACAAAAACAAGACCTGTATATATGCTGTCTACAAGAGACCCATTCAGATATAGGGACACATACAGACTGAAAGTGAGGGGATGGAAAAAGTTATTCCATACAAATGGAAATCAAAAGAAAGCTGGAGCAGCAATACTCATATCAGACAAAATAGACATTAAAGAGACAAAGAAGGACACTACATAATGATCAAGGGATTAATCCAAGAAGAAGATATACCAATGGTAAATATATATGCACCCAGCATATGAGCACCTCAGAACATAAGGCATATGCTAACAGCCATAAAAGGAGAAATCAACAGTAACACAATAATAGTGTGAGACTTTAACACCACACTTACATCAATGGACATGATGTAATGTAAGATCATTCAGACAGAAAATTAATAAGGGAACACAGGCCTCAAATGACAGATTAGAGCAGATGAACTTAACTGACATGTATAGAGCATTCCATCTGAAAGCAACAGAATATATTAATACATTCTTCTCAAGTGTACATAGAACATTCTCCAGGATAGATGACATGCTGAGCCAAAACTCAAGCCTCGATAAATTTAAGAAAATTGAAATCATATCAAACATCCTTCCAGACCAAAACACTATGAGATTAGAAATCAACTAAAAAAAAAAAAAAAAACTGTAAAAAACACAAACCCATGGAGGCTAAACAACATATTACTAAACAACCAGTGGATCACTGGAGAACTCAAAGAGGAAATCAAAAACATACCTAGAGACAAATGAAAATGAAAACATGACCATCCAAAACCTGTGGGAACACAGTAAAGCAGTTCTAAGAGGGAAGTTTATAGAAATATGATCTTACCTCAGGAAACAAGAAAAATCTCAAATAAACAACTTAACCTTACACCTAACACAACTAGAGAAAGAAGAACAAACAAAACCCAAAGTTAGTAGAAGGAAAGACATCATAAAGATCAGAGCAGAAATAAATGCAATAGAGATGAAGAAAACATTAGAAAAGATAAATGAAACTAAAAGCTGGTTCTTTGAAACGATAAACAAAATTGATAAACCTTTAGCCAGACTCATCAAGAAAAAGAGGGAGAGGACTCAAATCAATAAAATTAGAAATGAAAAAGGAGAAGTTACAACAGACACCACAGAAATACAAAGCATCCTAAGAGACTACTACAAGCAACTCTATGCCAATAAAACGGACAACCTGGAACAAATGGACAAATTCTTAGAAAGGTACAGTCTTCCAAGACTGAACCAAGAAGATATAGAAAATATGGACAGACCAATCACAAGTACTGAAATTTAAACTGTGATTTAAAAATTTCCATCAAACAAAAGTCCAGGAGCAGACGTCTTCACAGGTGAATTCTTTCAAACATTTAGAGAACAGTTAACACCTATTCTTCTGAAACCATTCCAAAAAATTGCAAAGGAAAGAACACTCCCAAACTCATTCTATGAGGCCACCATCACCTGATACCAAAACCAGACAAAGGTACCACAAAAAATGAAAATTACAGACCAATGGCACTGATGAACATAGACACAAAAATCCTCAGCAAAACTAGTAAACCAAAACAACAACACATTAAAAAGATCGTACACCATGATCAAGTGAGATTTATTTTAGGGATGCAAGGATTTTTCAATTTCCACAAATCAATCAGTGTGATACACCACATCAACAAATTGAAAAAAAACCATATGGTCATCTCAATGGATGCAAAAAAAGCTTTTGACATAATTCAACACCGATTTATGATAAAAACCCTCCAAAAAGTGGGCATAGAGGGAACATAATCAAGGCCATATATGACAAACCTACAGCTAACATCATATTCAATGGTGAAAATCTGAAAGCATTTCCTCTAAAATCAGGAACAAGAAAAGGATGTCCACACTCTAGACACCTTGATTAAACGTAGTTTTGGAAGCCCTAGCCATGGCAATCAGAGAAGAAAATAAAATAAACGGAATCCAAATTGGAAAAGAAAAAGTAAGACTGTCACTGTTTGCAGATGACATGTTAACTATACAGAGAAAATCCTAAAGATGCTACCAGAAAACTACTAGAGCTCATCAATGAATTTGGTAAAGTTGCAGGATACAAAACTAATACACAGAAATTTCTTGCATTTCTATACACTAAAGTTCAGAAAGAGGAATTAAGGAAACAATTCCATTTACCATCCATTCACTATCCATGACCAATCCATTTACCACTGCATTAAAAAGAATAAAATACCTAGGAATAAACCTACTTAAGGAGACAAGAACTTGTACTCCTGAAAACTATAAGATGCTGATGAAAGCAATTGAAGGTGACACAAGTACATGGAAAGATATACCACGGAAGAATCACTATCTTCAAAATGACTATACTACCCAAGGCAATCTACAGATTCAATTTAATCCCTATCAAATTACCAATAGTATTTTTCATAGAAATAGAACAAAAGATTTTTTTTTTAATTTTTATGGAAATACAAAAGACCCCAAATAGCCAATGTAATCCTGAGAAAGAAAAATGGAGCTGGAGGAATTAGGCACCCTGATTTCAGACTATAATACAAAGCTACAGTAACCAAAACAGTATGGTACTGGCACAAAAATAGAAATATAGATTAATGGAACAGGATAGGAAGTCCAGAAATAAACCCACACACCTTTGGTCAATTAATCTATGACAAAGGAGGCAAGAATATACAATGAGGAAAAGACAGTCCCTTCAATAAGTGGTGCTGGGAAAACTGGACAGCTACAGGTAAAAGAATGAAATTAGAACATTCTCTAACACCATACACAAAATAACCTCAAAACTGATTAAAGGTCTAAATGTAAGACTGGACACTATAAAACTCTTAGAGGGAAACATAGGCAGAACACTCTCTGACATAAATTGCAGCAATATCTTTTTTGATCCACCTTCCAGAGTAATGAAAATAAAAACAAAAATGAACAAATGGGACTTAAGTAAGCTTAAAAGCTTTTGCACAGCAAAGAAAACCAAAACAAAATGAAAAGACAACCCACAGAATGGGAGAAAATATTTGCAAATGATGCTATGACAAGGGATTAATCTCCAAAATATACAAACAGCTCATGCAGCTCAGTATCAAAAAAACAAACAACCCAAACAAAAAATGGGCAGAAGATCTAAATACACATTTCTCTAAAGAAACATACAGATGGCCATAAAGAAAAGATGCTCAACATCACTAATTATTAGAGAAATTCAAATCAAAACTACAATGAGGTATCACTTCACAGGAGTCAAAATGGCCATTATCAAAACATCTACCATGAACAAATGCTGGAGAGGGTGTGCTGAAAAGGGAACCCTTCTACACTGTTGGTGGGAATGTAAATTGGTGCAGCCACTATGGAGAACAGTATGGAGGTTCCTTAAAAAACGAAAAATAGACTTACCATGTGATCCAGCAATCCCACTCCCAGCCATATATCCAGAGAAAAACATATTGAAAAGATAAATGCCCCCCAATATTCATTGCAGCACTATTTATGATAGCCAGGATATGGAAGAAACCTAAATGTCCATCAATAGAGAAATGAATAAAGAAGATGTTCTACAAATATACAATGGAATATTTCTCAGCCATAAAGAATGAAGTAATGCCATTTGCAGCAACATGGATGGATCTAGAGATTATCATACTAAGTGAAGTAAGTCAGACAGAGACAAATATCATATGACATTACTTATATGTGGGATCTAAAAAAGTGATACAAATGAACTTATTTAGAAAACAGAAATAGAGTCACAGATGTAGAAAACAAACTTATGGTTACCAGAGGGGAAAGGACAGGGGGAGGGATACACTGGGAGATTGGGAATGACATATACACACTACTATATATAAAATAGATAACTAATAAGGACCTACTGTATAGTACAGGGAACTCTTCTCAATACTCTGTAATAACCTGTATAGGAAAAGAATGTGAAAAAGAAGGGATATATGTATATGTGTAACTGAATCACGTTGCTGTACACCGGAAACTTACAGAACATTGTAAATCAACTATACTCCAATAGAAGATAAAAATTAAAATATATAAATAAGTAATACAGTAGAGGGGCTCAACAGCAAACCAGTTGAAGCAGAAGAACTAATCACTGAACAGGAAGAGAGGGCAGTAGAATTTACCTAGTCAAAGAAGCAAAAATAAAAAATAAATAAGTAAATAAATGAGTGAAATCGCTTAAGGGATTTAGGGGCCAACATCAAATGGAACTACATTGGAACTATAGGGGTCCTAGAGGGAGAAGAGCGAGAGAATGGGGCAGAAAACTTATATTAAAAATAAAAGCTGTAAACTTCACTAACAAGATCAAGGAAATAGACATCCAGATCTAGGAAACCCCAAAGACTTACAAGGATACACATAATATTAAAGCAACAAGGGAAAAACAATTTGTTATGTATAAGAGAACCCCATTAGACTATCAGCACAATTTCCAGCAGAAACTTTGCATGTCTTAAGGGAGTAATACAATATATTCAAAGCGCTGAAAGAAAAAAAGTGCCAGCCAGGAATAATATATCCAGCAAGGTCATCCTGCAGAATTGAGGGAGAGGTAAAGAGTTATCTAGATAGGCAAAAGTTAAAGGAGTTCATCACCACTGGACTGGTCTTGCAAGAAATATTAAAGGGACTGCTTTAAGCTAAAACTAAATTGGCTTTATTCTTTGTGTACTCTTAGTTATCATGTTTTGAAACTGTTGCTATTATGTTTTGAAGTCTGGTGTCATAAAAGATAAATATTCATGGTAGTTCATATTTTTAGCAATAAAAATAAACTACATATAATTTTTGTCTGGATTTCTGTTTCATATGAAGTCAATGTTTTTCTCTCATTTCTGTAAAAATACAAATGCATAACTATTTTAGATAGGTTTTTAGAAACGTTTTGAAATATACCATATTGGAGTTTGTTCAGTCTCATTGCACTGTAGTATTCCATTGTGTGGCTCTGCCATAATTTAGCCATTCTGTTGTTTATAAGAATTTTGGTAGGCTTCAACTTAAAGCTATGTTATCAGGTACATAAAGATTTAGCATTATAATATCCTCAGGGGAAATTCCTATATCATTATGAAATATCCCTCTCTGTTAAAGCAAATATACTATAGATAGTATAACAGCAGCTATGATTAAGAAAGTTAAGAAGTCCACTCTACTGAACACTAAGGTAACTCCCAATGATTCCTGCTTACTGCTATTCATGATCTTATATAAGCTCTTCCTTTTACTTGTTTCTAAACAATGAGACATGGCAAAGATACTGGGATGTCACTACTGTAATTATGATATATGTGAACTCCATCTTACTAACCAATGTACTAGAGATACCCCTTGTTGACTTGAAGAAACAAGCTGCCATGGAGTAAAGGCCATGTTAGAAATCCCACATCCAAGGAATTGTATGTAGCCTCTTTGTGGAATAGCATTCTCCAGCAAGAAACTGAAACCTCAGTCATGCAAACACTTGAAATGAATATTGCCAATAACCTGAAGGGGCTGTGAAGCAGATAATTCCACAGCTGACCCTCTAGCCTACACATTATAGCCTCCTGTGACCCTGAAACCAAAGGCTGAGTTAAACTGTGCCCAGACTTCTGACTTACAGAAATTATGGATAATAAATGTGTGTTGTTTTTAGCCACTAGGTTTGTGGTGATTCATCTTGCAGCAATAAATATCTAATACATTCACCATTACCACCATTATTCTTCTGGATTTTGCAGGGTTTATACTAGTAAATTAAGAGCATTATGATAGGGACAATTATTCATGCACACTTTAGTGACACTTTACAGGGTGATAAAATTAATCTCTGCCATTACACCTGGAATATGATATCACAGTTGATCCTTGAATGTAGGTATGAACTGTGCAGGTCCACTTAAACACAGATATTTTTCAGTAGTAAATATTACAGTACAACACAGTCCGTGGTTGGTTGAATTGGCACCTGCGAGAAACTGCAGATATGGAGGACCAACTATAAATTACATGTGGATTAACCCTTGTGGTGTTTAAGGGTTAACTGTACTTCTTACTATTTGGCAAGGGAAATGTGTGCATTTTAAGGCTTTCCACTTGGACTTTGTATCACAATAGCTCTTAATCCACAGTTCAGGAAATTGAGACAGTTCACCAAAGGAAATAATCAACAAAATGAAAAGATAACCTATTGAATGGGAGAAAATAATGATAAGGAGTTAATATCTGAAGAATTCATACAACTCAATAGCAACAACAGCAACAATATAATTAAAAAATAGGCAGAAGATCTGAATAGACATTTTCCAAAGAAGAAATACAGATGGCCAACAGGTACATAAAAAGATGCTCAGGGGCTTCCCTGGTGGCACAGTGGTTGAGAGTCCGCCTGCCGATGCGGGGTATGCGGGTTCGTGCCTCGGTCCAGGAGGATCCCACATGCCGCGGAGTGGTTAGGCCCGTGAGCTATGGCCTCTGAGCCTGCGCGTCCGGAGCCTGTGCTCCGCAACGGGAGAGGCCACAACAGTGAGAGGGCCGTGTACCGCAAAAAAAATATAAAGATGCTCAACATCAATAATTCTCAGAGACATGCAAATCAAAACCACAATGAGATATTACCTCACACCTGTTAGAATGGCTATTATCAAAGACAAGAAATAACAGATATTGGTGACGATGTGGAGAAAAGGGAAGCTTTGTGCACTTTTGGTGGGAATTTAAATTGGTGCAGCCACTATGGAAAACAGTATGAAGATTCTTCAATAAAAGTAAAAATAGACACAGCAATTACACTTCTGGATATGTATCCAATGAAAATGAAAAAAACTAACTCAATAAGACACATGTACCCTCACAGTCTTGCAGGATTATTTACAATAGCCAAGATACAGAAATAACCTAAGTGTCTATCAGTTAACAAATGGATAAAGAAAATGTAGCATGTATATATACAATAAAATATTATTCAGTCATAACAAAGAAGGAAATCTTCCCAGTTGTGACAACATGGATAGACCTTGAGAGTGTTATGCCAAGTGAAATAAGTCAGACAAAGACATAGAAATATCTTATGATCTCACATATGGAATCTAAAAAACCCAACAACCTCACAGATACAGAGGTGGGGGCATGGGGGTTAAGTAAAATTGGGGAAGGGGGTCAAATTGTACAAACTTCCAGTTATGAAATAAATAAATCATGGGGATGTAATGCATAGCATGCTGACTATACAGTTGATTCTTGAATAATGCAGGGGTTACGGGTGCCAAAACTACATGAAGTTGAAAATCCACATATAATTTATAGTCAGCTCTTCATATCTGCAGTTTCTCATATCTACAACTCTGAATTTTTTGATTCAACCAACCACAGATGGCATATTTACTACTGAAAAACACCATGGATAAGTGCACCTACATAGTTCAAAACTGTGTTCTTCAAGGGTCAACTGCAGTTAATATAATATACTGTATTGCATATTCAAGTATTGCTAAGGGAATAGATCTTAAAAGTCTTTATCCAGATGCAGAAAAAAGGTTTCGACAAAATTCAACACCCATTTATGATAAAAAAAAAAAACTCTCCAGAAGGTGGGCACAGAGGGAACATGCCTCAACATAATAAAGACCATATATGACAAACTCACAACAAATATCGTTCTCAATGGTGAAAAACTGAAAGCATTTCTCTAAGTTCAGGAACAAGACAAGGATGTCCACTCTCTCCACTTTTATTCAACATAATTTTGGAAGTCCTAGCCGTGACAGTCATAGAAGAAAAAGAAATAAAAGGAATCCAAATTGGAAATGAAGTAAAACTGTCACTCTTTGCAGATGACATGATACAACACATAGAAAATCCTAAAGATGCTGCCAAAAAACTACTAGAGCTCATGAATTTGGTAAAGTTGCAGGATACAAAATTAATACACAGAATTCTTCTGCATTCCTATACACTGATAATGAAAGATGAGAAAGAAATTAAGGAAACAATCCCAATTACCATTACATCAAAAAGAATAAAATACCTAGGAATAAACCTACCAAAGGAGGCAAAAGACCTGTACCAGAAAACTATAAGATACTGATGAAAGAAATCAAAGATGACACAAACAGATGGAGAGATGTACCATGTTCTTGGATTGGAAGAATCAATATTGTCAAAATGACTGTACTGCCCAAAGTAATCTACAGATTCAGTGCAACCCCTATCAAATTACCAACAGCATTTTTCATAGAATTAGAACAAAATTTTTTACAATTTGTATGGAAACAGAAAAGACCCCGAATAGCCTAAGCAATCTTGAGAAAGAAAAACGGAGCTGGAGGAATCATGCTCCTGATGCAGACTATACTACAAAGCTACAGTAATCAAAACAGTATCGTACTGGCACAAAAATAGAAATATAGATCAATGGACCAGGATATAAAGTCCAGAGATAAACCCATGCACCTATAGTCACCTAATCTATGACAAAGGAAGCAAGAAAATAAATGGAGAAAAGACGGTCTCTTCAATAAGTGATGCTGGGAAAACTGGACAGCTACATGTAGAAGAATGAAATTAGAACACTCTCTAACACTATACACAAAAATAATCTGAAAATGGATTAAAGACCTAAATGTAAGGCTGGATACTATGAAACTCCTAGAGGAAAACATAGTCAGAACACTCTCTGTCATCACAGCAAGATCTTTTTCAATCCACCTCCTACAGTAATGAAAATAAAAACAAAAATAAACAAATGGGACCTAATTAAACTTAAAAGCTTTTGCACAGCAAAGGAAAACATAAACAGAAGGAAAAGACAACCCACAAAATGGGAGAAAATATTTGCAAATGAAGTGACCGACAAGGGATTAATCTCCAAAATATTCAAACAGCTCATGCAGCTCAATATCAAAAAAACAAACAATACAGTCAAAAAATGGGTAGAAGATCTAAGTAGACATTTCTCCAAAGAAGACATACAGATGGCCAAAAAGCACATGAAAAGATGCTCAACATCACTAATTATTATAGAAATGCAAATCGAAACTATAATGAGGTATAACCTCACACTGGTCAGAATGGCCCTCAACAAAAAATCTAGACAATAAAAGCTGGAGAGGGTGTGGAGAAAAGGGAACCCTCCTACACTGTTGGTGGGAATGTAAACTGGTGCAGCCACTATGGAGAACAGTATGGAGGTTCCTTAAAAAACTAAAAATAGAGCTCCATATGATCCAGCAATCCCACTCCTCAGTATATATATGGAGGAAAACATAATTCAAAAAGATACATGTACCCCAATGTCCATTGCAGCACTATTTACAACAGCCAGGACATGGAAGCAACCTAAATGTCCATCGACAGAGAAATGGATAAAGACATAGTACATATATGCAATGGAATATTACTCAGCCATAAAAAAGAATGAAATAATGCCATTTGCAGTGACATGGATGGACCTAAAGATTGTCCTACTGAGTGAAGTTGGTCAGAGAAAGACAAGTATATGATAGCACTTATATGTGGAATCTAAAAATATGAACCTATTGACAAAACAGCGATTGAGTCATAGATGTAGAAAACAAACTTATGGTTACCAAAGGGGAAGTGGGGGGAGGGATAAATTGGGAGATTGGGATCGACATATACATACTACTATATATAAAATAGATAACTGGGCTTCCCTGGTGGCGCAGTGGTTGAGAGTCCGCCTGCCGATGCAGGGGACACAGGTTCGTGCCCTGGTCCGGGAAGATCCCACATGCCGCGGAGCGGCTGCGCCCGTGAGCCATGGCCGCTGAGCCTGCGCGTCCGGAGCCTGTGCTCCGCAATGGGAGAGGCCACAACAGTGAGAGGCCCGCGTACCGCAAAAAAAAAAAAAAAAGATACCTAATAAGAACCTACTGTATAGCACAGGGAACTCTATTCAATACTCTGTAATGACCTATAATGGGAATAGAATCTAAAAAAGAGTGGATATATGTATAACTGATTCACTTTGCTGTATAGCAGAAACTAACACAACACTGTAAATCAACTCTACTTCAATAAAAATTAATTTAAAAGTGTCTTTATCACAAGAAAAAAAATTGTAACTAGGTATGGGGACAAATGTTAACTAGATTTACTGTGGGGATCATTTTGCAGCTTATACAAATATCAAATCCTTATGTCATACACCTGAAACTAATATAGTGGTTTATGTCAATTACACCTCAATAATGAAAATATTTGAAAAGTTAAAAATTAGAAAAAATTTTTTAAAATTTATAAGCCAGTTATTAACTCTTGTTGGCTTGAAATTAGCCATGGTGGGAGGTTTATGCCTCAAAAATCAGCAAACACTATAAATTAGGAATTTTTTTTCCCCCAGAAAGCTAGCCTACCAGTACACCATGACCCATTCTCTTCCTTTTAAATATACATACAGACATATATGTATGTATACATATATATCTGTGTGTGTATATATATATCACCTTATTTCTTGTAAGCAATAGCCATTGAATAATCTGATCATTCTCCTTTCCACAGAGACAGTTATTCTGGTAAATTGCCATAGGTCTCTCTGGGGAAATGTGAAAGTGATCAGTATTGCCTAAACTTGCTGGGTGTTGTAGGATTCTTCCTCAAGAGAACACAGGCACCGCTTTGATTGGCTCTAAGATTGAGAACTGAGACAACTGTAAAGACTAGGGGAGGGTTTCATTATTTTCCATTGTAGTAAACTATATCATGTCTCTGTTCCTGCATTGTTGATATTTTTTGTATTTTTAAAATTATTACATAGTTTTAAAAATTAAGAAAAAGTTGCAAGGATAGTACAAAGCTCTCTTATTTGCCTTTTACTCAGATTCACCAATTGTTTATATTTTGCTCTCACTGCATTTTTTTTTTCTCCATGTGTGTGTGAAATTTTGTCTGAATTATTTAAGTTGAAGATAAAACATTTACATTAAAGTGGGTGCATTAAGTGTTAATTTCTTAAGAACAAGGACATTCTCTTAATAACGATAGGTGCAACTATCAAAATAAAAATTGACAGTAATATAATTCTGCTATTAAATCGACACCATATGCAGATTCCATCTCCATAATGTGGTCTCAATAATGTTTTTCATATATAGCTGTTATATCTTCCAGTCCAGGATCTAATGCAAAAACATACACTGCCTTTAGTATCCTTTCTCCTTAGTCTCCATTACTGTGAAAAGAGTTCCACAGGCTTTGTCATTTTTGAATTTGACTTTTGGGAAAAGTAGAGGGCAATTATTTTGTAGAATGTCCTTCAATTTGGATTTTTCTAATATTTCCTCATGATTAGACTTAGATTATGTATTTGGGACATGAATATGACAGAAGAGGGGTAGAATATTTCTCATGACATTATATCAGGAAATGCATGGTATTAATTTGCTCCAGTATAGTAAATTTGATCATGTGGTTAAGGTGGCATCTGCCTATAAGCGTTTCTCCACTATAAAATTCCACTTTCCTCCTTTGTTCTTAGGTAATGTGGGAGAGATATATACTTTGATTTTATGCAATTATTCTATCCTTCATTTGTTTAAGTATCCACTGATGATTTTCTCACAGCATCAACTTTTTCTATACTTTTTATTTAGCATTCAACCCTAGTAAAAGAAACACATCCATGCATGCATGTAAGTCAGTATGGACTTATGGACCACTGTTTCTTGAATGAGTTAAAATCTATTGTTATTATTTTTTGATGTTCCTAGAATGAGCAGTATGAGTCCCTCAAGATAATCTCTGTGTCCTTTTGACATGTCCCATAATTCTTAGAGCATTTTCTTATTTTCTAGCATGACAAAATGTTCCAGTCTCATGTACTTTCCCTTCCTCAGCCCTAAAATCAGTCTTTTCTTCTAAGGAGCCTAGGGTTCCTTTTAGTGGAGAATTGTATTTAGAAAAAAATATTTGACCTGTAGATGTTCTTATTGTTATATAATTTCTTATAGACCTTTTCAACAGACGGAGCAAGGAAAAAAAAATTACCCAACCCCCTGCCCCAGATATGGTATTTCCTTAGTTAGGCCATGCTGAGACTTGCCCCCAGTTATTGCTCTAGAAACAAGGAAAGGTAAGGTTTTAAGAATGGCAAGCATCATCTTTCAAGGTGCCTGCCTTAGTTGAGGACCTTGCATATTCTTAATTTTGAACAAATCAGCTTCTTTGTTGTAGTAGGCTAATTTAAAAAAAGCTGCAATGGGTTCATAATGACCTAAAGAATTTTAAATTGACTATTTTTCTCTCTGGAATAAGAGGCTCTAAAAGATACTTTCTACCAGTATTTGAAATCAGAATTTCACAATTGTTAGAAATGACAAAAATGACCCTGAAAATTATCTTATTTTACAAATAAGTATACTAAGACAAAAAAGTTATTTGTTTACAATCTTGGGACTATGAGTAGTAGAATCCAAAGCAGATTACTTTGCTTGGCCTAATGGTTATTTGTTTAGTATATTTTCTCTTCATAGCGGCCGTTGTATGTTACATACTGAATGAGTGCATGACTGTTTCAGAGAAACATTGTTTTCTTTGCACATAAAACAAACATAACCTTTTCTGCTCCAAATATTAAGTGTTTGATTGTAAAGTCACATATCCTAACTCTGGGTGGAATTTGATGTCTATATGACACACATCATCTGGTTACAACAGGAAAATGCAGTTGGCAAGTAGATTGCTGGTTCACGGCTATATAGATATAAATATTATGAATGAGGTAAAGTTTTAATTTGGGGTTATTTTGGTCTCCTACATGTTTGCTGCTTTCAACGTGCACTGCATTTTAATGTCATCAGGCAATCTTCTACCTCCAGAAAAATTGATGGCAATATATTTGTAGTGAAACCTCCAGAGCCAATTTTATTCTTCACACCCACATGTTCTCTTTCCACAGTTACTCTATAAATCTTTGTTTTCCTTGTTTATTTAGAGCTCTCTGAAACCATGCTTCAGTGACTTCTTTAGCTTTCTTTCTGCTTGGTAATAGTTTTTGCCAGTGGCTCTCTAAGGACCATGAGAGTATCTGGGAAATGTAACATCTATGGAGCAGCACAAACTTTGCTTTATAAATAAAGATTTCTAGTAGCAGAGTTAATTGACTGAAATATCAGACCTGGGCTATATATTTAAAAATAAAGCCCATATATATATGGGCTTTATTTTTAAATATACATATATGTGTATACATACATATTCATATTTTAATATATATTATATATTAAATATATATATATGAATATATATGAATATATATATATATATATATATATATATATATATATATATGAATGTGGAATGATGTTTAGGTTAGGGTCAGTGTTAGGGTCAGTGTATATAGTGAGTTCAAGCTTGTAAAGAATCTGTATTTTACACACACTATATAAGGATGTAATTACTTCACCCAGACTTTGAATGTTAGAGATGTAAGCTGGTATCATAGAATGATAAATGGGATATTTCTTGTTCCTTCTTAATAGACAGATGGGGCCCCAGCTGAAAACAGAGGCTTTCTAAAGAGACCAACAAACAACTGGAGACATAACTACTTTTTAGGATTTGTTAAGAGGCTGTACAATGAACCCTGCCACACTCAACTATAGCCAAACACTATCCCCTCCCTTACTCTGACCATTCCTTGCCAGTTGCAGAGAAAAGGAGGAATGAAAGTATAGATTGTATTCCTGCTCCTACTTCAAACTCCTTAAGCCATGAGTCTTGCCTAAGGTGGAGAACAGCATGGTGTGTATTTGTGCGTGTGTAAATTGGAAACATGTTTAATTGAAATTTAGTTGATTTACAATGTTGCGTTAATTTCTGCTGTATAGTGAAGTGACTCAGTTATACATATTCATACATTCTTTTACATTATTTCCATTATGGTTTATCACAGGATATTGAATATAGTTTCCTGTGCTATACAGTAGGACCTTGCTGTATATCCACATGTTCTTTTACCACTAAATCCTTCCACTTTTATGCCTTAAGAATAAAAACATTCCCTTACATAATGATTGAATAATTATCAAGATCAGGGTATTTAACATCTTACATAATTCTCTAATACACAGTGTGTATGCATGTGTGTGTGTATACACATATATATATGTCACTATCTTGTGAAATACCTCAACATGAATTTGTCTGATGTTTATGATCAGTTTCAGCTATTACATTTTTGTCAGGAATATCACAGAAGGGATATTGTGTCCTATTCAAGGCATCATGTAAAAGGCATGTGCTATTAACTTGATCATATGGTTAAAGGTTATCTGCAAAGTTTATCTATTATGAAGTCACTATATTTCTTTTTCCCCTTCATAATTATTAAGTACTTTGTGAGGAGATACTTTGAAACTATGTAAATACCATTTTGTTTAGCAAAATTATACTCAGTTATTTTAGCATTCATTGATTTTCTAACTCCATCATTTCTATTTTTTTTTAATTTGTAGGAATGAATTTATTTACTTCAAGCATACTAGTTAACAACTGTTTACAAAGTTGGGGAAGAAAATCAGTTCTAATCTTTCATTTAACAAACAACTCTTACTTACTGAGCCCTACTGTATACAGAGTGCTGAAATGAACCAACTAACTGCTGATGAGACCATTTTTAATTCATGTATCTATTTAACAAATTTTATTTTATGTGTCAGGCACTGTACTTTAGGCACTGGGAATCCAATGGTGAATAAAAAACAGACATGATTCTGTCCTTTGGAGTTTACTGAAGGAAACAGTTACTAAAGGAACGGTCATAGACATAAATATAGAGCTACTTTTAAGTGAGAATGATACAGTACAGATGCCTGGTGCTAGGAGGGTAAAATAGTAGAGGGACTGACTTTGTATTGGCAAGAATCCTTCCCTGCTGAAAGGATGACTAACCTGAAATGTGAAGGATAAGGGGCATTAACTCTGGGTAGAAGGGGAAAGAGTATTTCAGGCAGTTGCAAAGACCCTGCAGTTGGAGTGAGTGTAGTGCTTTTGGAGAATTGAAAGGACAATGTTTTTTGACCTAGAGGACAAAGGCAAGTGGATGTGTGTGATAAACCTCTAAATTCCTTCTCTTGTAATACTTCAAGCTGCCTTTTATTTAGTTTTGCTTTCATTTGTCCATTTATTCATTCTTTGATTCATTCAGGCATTCAACAAATGATTTTTCCATGTCATTATTCTGTGGCAGGTACTGTGTTAGGTACAGATACAACAGTGAGTAAGTCCACAGACCCTGGTCCCAAAGATCTCACAGGAAAAGAGAAAAGGATGCCGAGGTGCTGTGGGATCACAGAGGAAGAACATTCATCTTGGTTTCCCATCACCCATCCCTCCATTTATGCCCTGGTGATTTGTTACTCATCATTTGAGGCCCAGCTCAATAGCCCTGCAATGCCTTCTCTGACATGCTTGGTAACCACTTTGTCTCCCGTTGCCAATGGCAAACTGCTTCTATGCAACTTTGTACATAAAAATAATTGCTGCTGTTTATTGAACATCTCTGTGCCAGGGATTTAGTTCTTAGTGTAGTATAGGCAACTCTAAAAGATAATTAAAATAATGCCAACTTCACAGATAAAGAAACACACAGATTAAGAAACTCACTCCTTTTTCTGTTTTCTACCTTTTGAGTAGTACTCTCTGTCCATCCAGCTGTCCAAACCAGAAAACCAGAACACCTTTCCCTCTAACCCTTCATCTAGTCACATGCCGAGTCCTGTAAATTCCAGCAGCCTAACAGCCATAAATCTGTCCCCATCTACCCATTCACACTACCACTAGTTCAACTTGGGCCATTATCGTCTCTCAGCAATATTCCTGCAGTAGCTTCTTTGCGAATCTTCTGTGCTTCACGTTGACATGAATATGATCATTCTAAAGTACAGATCTGATCATGCCAATGTACTGCTTAAAGTACTTGAGTGGGTCTTCATGACTCTTAAAGGAAAAAAAATCCAAGACCCTTAACTCAGCCTATAGGACCCTTTAGGCTACTACCCACTTCTTTACCTTCATTTCATCCAGTCAGACTTCACAGTCTACACTGGAAGCCTCAATGAGCTTCTCAAGGTTTCTCGCCTTGCCAAGTATTCTTTTGCCTCTAGCCCATCACTTCCTCTGTTATTATTTGTGAACAGTCTACTTCAAGGAACGACCCTTCCTTCCTTCCTGTCTGCATGGCTTCATGGATTCTTGTTTTATTCAATGGGTTTTAGTTCCTTATTGTTATTTACATATTTTGATGTTCAAAATATCCTAGATTGTCCAATTTAAATGCCTTAAAGCTAGCATTTATATACTTTTCATATGTTCCCATCATTATTTAGACATTGTATTAACTTATGGCATAATAAAGTGTTCCAGGAAAGATTCACTTTTCCTGTACTTAGATTGAGTCTATTTTCTAAGAGCCCTGTTTCCCTTTATTGGAAAATGACTGTTGGAAACCAAGATCTGGGTTCTGAATATGCCCATTGTTATTGGTATGTCACTGTTTTATACCCTCTCAGTGGACAAGCTGAGGAAAATTCTTCAATAATGTTCTCCCTGATTCCTTTTTTTTTTTTGGCGGTACGTGGGCCTCTCACTGTTGTGGCCTCTCCCGTTGCGGAGCACAGACTCTGGACGCGCAGGCTCAGTGGCCATGGCTCACGGGCCCAGCCTCTCCACGGCATGTGGGATCCTCCCGGACCGGGGCACGAACCCGTGTCCCCTGCATCAGCAGGCGGACTCTCAACCACTGCGCCACCAGGGAAGCCCTGACTCCTCTTATTTTTAATGGATTTACTTATTTGCTCAAACCTATATGATATACAAAAAGTAGTTTGAGAATTGATAACCCATGCCATTGTTAAAAACAAACTTACTAATTAAAAAATTGTTTGCAGTTTTTTTTATAACAAAATTTACATATAGTGAAATGTTCAAATTTTAAATGTACACTTTTTAAAAATTTTTGACAAATGCATACACTGATGTAACCCACATCTCTATCAAGACATAGAATATTTCCATACCCTATAAGGTTCCCTTCAGCCTCTTCCCAGAGGAAATAAATCAGAAATAATATTAGAATTTTAATTTTAATTAGAATTTTAATTTTAATGCATTTTAATAACTAGAGTAATTGAAAAAATATGAGATTTTTTCCAAAGATATAATTTACAGATAAGAAAGTGTTCTTTGTTCGTTTGATAACACATGATTAACAATTTATTGGAAAATATTTTGTTTACTACATTACTGAAGAATATGCCATTACACAAGTTTTAACTTCAATAACTCTAATTTTCTTTCTTTACAGATGAAACTACTGAAGCTAAAAGAGAATCTAGGCTTATCCCAGTTTACAAAGTTGCTTTGTACTATCTATAGGATTAAAAGTTATATATTTCCACATATAACTTGAAAACTGTTTTTGTATCCTTCTCAAACAGAAGTCTAGTTCAACTCCAGTTTTTAAAAACAAAACAGAATGCAGGTCATCAGTTCAACCTTATGACTTTCTAACAAGCTCCAACAAGATCTCATTCATAACATACCATTGGACACACAGAGTAAGATAAAAACTTGCAGCACAAAAAGCCCAGATTGACAGATAATTTAATGAGAGAATCTGAAAGAAATTGACATACATTATAAAGCAGATTAGATTTATTAACAATAAAATCTGCTTATGCTACAACACAAGATGAAGCTTGGGTTTGCTTCATGAAACAGAATGTGATAGGTGTTGCCAATTGATTACCAATTCTTCACTCCCTCTCTATAATAGAATTAATTGATGCATGTTCCTATTTGACTTTGCAGTAGGTTACTCTCACTAGAATGGGCAAATTATCTTTTTCTGCCCCATTTATTTTGAACTTGACCATGTAACGTGCCTTTGCCAATGAAATGTGGACAGTTATGACAGTGTGCCACTTCTAAACCAAGATATTATGAAGTATACTGTTTCTACTTGTTCCTTTTACACTTCTATCAGTCCCCATGAGAAAGACATGTCCTAGAAACAAGGATGGTGGGAGACACATGGAACAGACCTGCAGCAGCGCCACCTAGCTGACCAATGAACCAAGAAGCAAGCAAATTACATGTTACTTTAAGCCACTGAGATACTGAGATTGTTTGTTTCATAGCAAAAACAGATTAATGTACAGAGATTGCCTGGAAAAAATGCACATTGTTGGGAGTCAATTCCTAACTCAGGAACACAAAGTATTTCTTTCTATTCCTCAACAACTGTTTGGTGATGATGGTACACCCTCTACACTGTTATTTTCAGCTCTCATGGAAATGATTGCTGCACACATGCAGAGTCTTCAAATTAAAAAAAATAACAATAAAACAAAAAATCAGAAAAACTTCTTGGTTTGAAGTGGCAATTGCTAAGTGATAGGATGGACCTCTGGGTAGTTCAGTTGTAGATCTGAAAAAGGACCACCATACAAATGTAGACTGAGATCAAGAAAAATTTCTCCATTCTTTCTGTTGGCAAACACTGAGTCTTGACTGATGATGAGTAAGAAGAAAAGCAACACGAAATAACATAGGGCCCATGAGCAAAAAGTGCCATGGGTATGAGGAAAGATATTGGACAAAGCACTCAGTGATCTAAAAGGAAAAAAAATCCTCAGAATATAATCTACTGCTGAATAGAAAATAATTTCTATTTGATGAACTGCATAGTATAAAAAAATGCAGAAAAAATAGGAAAGGAGAAGAAGAAATTCACAAGCAGGAAGAAGGGTAATAAAAGAAATAACACTACAGAATTAGATAAAAAGACAACAAAAAGACACCTATATCTATATATTTAGATAAGCAGCAAAGTAAAAATTAGAATAAATAATATTTAGTGCTATGATGGTATTGATATTTTTTGAAAGCATGTGCCACGATTTAAAGTTTTCATATTATTGAATATTTTGTTTCCAATTTTTGAAATTATAAGGATTTTATTTAAAGTATATTTATATTTTAGATGATCATTTATTCTTTATGAAGTTAAAAAATATTTTGGATATTTTTAGATGGCTATAACCTTTTATATGTATAACTCTGGAAAACAGTATTATAATAGCACCCTTGAAGCTCTTTCATCTAATGATAAATAAGGTTTTGATTAACTTTTTGATGAATAAAATATTTTTATTCTGATTATTTCTTAAGATTATATTCCAGAAATTGGATATTTTGGCCAAAGTTTCTTAAGTTTAGAGATGCTATTTGACTTCAAAAAATTTACTCATGTTCCTCATAATATCCTGCCTCCCTCTCAGATACTGACAAATTACTCTTTGCAATGGTTCTGCTAATTTCCATTCCCATAAACAATGCAATTTGTTAGGCTTTAGCCAGCACTGAGAATTTTAACAGTTTGAACTCTAGGAATTTAATAGGATTATAGTAATGCAGGGACCTTTTCTGGAACTCCTGAGAATGAGAAGCTCTCTTTCTTATACTGTGGAGCAAGGAAGCCATATAAGCATATAGTAGCCAGGGTCCCCTATGGGGGGCAAAATAAATCTAACACAGAGAAGAGACATGTTTGAGGAAAATCTAAATTCTGATGACGTCACCTGAATTCTAGTATTTTCATATTACTTTGAACAGTATCTTCGATTATTTTATTTATGTGTCAGTAAATTCCTTTTTTTTTTTTTTGGTGCTTAAAATACTTTGAGTTGGACTTCTGTAGTGTACAACAGAATAATGTATCCTAACACATAGGCAAATTGTTATTATTTTTGTATATTCAATTTGAATATTTTTTCAACTTGTGATAACACTGTCAGTTATGCTAGATATGCTCAACTATACATTTGCAGTCTAAGCTTTTCAGAGGTTTGATCACAGATAGCCTTTTTTGTTTTTCTTTGTTTTTCTTTGTTTGTTTGTTTTTGCGGTACACAGGCCTCTCACTGTTGTGGCCTCTCCTGTTGCAGAGCACAGGCTCCAGACGTGCAGCCTCAGTGGCCATGGCTCATGGGCCCAGCCACTCCGTGGCATGTGGGATCTTCCCGGACCGGGACATGAACCTGCATCCCCTGCATCGGCAGGCGGACTCTCAACCACTGTGCCCACAGATAGCCTTTTAAAACCTCTTGAATATGACTGGTTCAAGATGGCAAAGTAGAAGGACGTGCTGTCACTCCCTCTTGCAAGAACACTGGAATCACAACTAACTGCAGAACAGTCATTGACAGGAAGACACTGGACTCACCAAAAAAGATACCCCACATCCAAAGACAAAGGAGAAGCCACAATGAGATGGTAGGAGGGGCGCAATCACAATAAAATCAAATCCCATAATTGTTGGGTGGGTGACTCAAAAACTGGAGAACACTTATACCACAGAAGTCCACCCACTGGAGTGAAGGTTCTGAGCCCCACGTCAGGCTTCCAAACCTGGGGGTCTGACAATGGGAGGAGGAACTCCTAGAGAATCAGACTTTGAAGGCTAGTGGGATTTGATTGCAGGACTTCGACAGGACTGGGGAAAAAAGAGACTCCACTCTTGGAGGGCTCACACAAAGCACTGTGCACATTGGGATGCAGGGGAAGGAGCAGTGACCCCATAGAGATTGAACCAGATCTACCTGCTAGTGTTGGAGGGTCTCCTGCAGAGATGGGGGTGGCTCTGTCTCACCATGAGGACAAGTACACTGGCAGCAGAAGTTCTGGGAAGTACTCCTTGGCGTGAGCCCTCCCAGAGTCTGCCATAAGCCCCACCAAAGAGCCTGGGTAGTCTCCAGTGTGGGGTTGCCTCAGACCAAACAACCAACAGGGAGAGAAGCCAGCCCCACCCATCAGAAGACAAGCTGATTAAAGTTTTACTGAGCTCTACCCACCAGAGCAACAGCCAACTCTACCCACCACCAGTCCCTCCGATCAGGAAACTTCCACAAGCCTCTTAGATAGCCTCATCCACCAGAGGGCAGACAACAGAAGCAAGAAGAACTACAGTCCTGAAGCTTGTAGAAAAAAAAAAAACACTTTCACAGAAAGACAGACAGATGAAAAGGCCGAGGGCTATGTACCAGATGAAGGAACAAGATAAAATCCCTGAAAAACAACTAAATGAAGTGGAGATAGGCAAACTTCCAGAAAAAGAATTCAGAATAATGATAGTGAAGGTGATCCAGGACCTCGGAAAAAGAATGGAAGCAAAGATCGAGAAGATGCAAGAAATGTTTAACAAAGATCTAGAAGAATTAAAGAACAAACAAACAGAGATGAACAATACAATAACTGAAATGAAAAGTACACTACAAGGAATCAATAGCAGAATAACTGAGGCAGAAGAATGGATAAGTGACCTGGAAGACAGAATGGTGGAATTCACTGCTGCAGAACAGAATAAAGAAAAAAGAATAAAAAGAAATGAAGACAGACTAAGAGACCTCTGGGACAACATTAAATGCAACAACATTCGCATTATAGGGGTTCCAGAAGGAGAAGAGAGAGAAAAAGGACCAGAGAAAACATTTGAAGAGATTGTAGTCGAAACTTCCCTAACATGGGAAAGGAAATAGACACCCAAGTCCAGAAAGCTCAGTGAGTCTCATACAGGATAAACCCAAGGAGAAACACACTGACACACATAGTAATCAAATTGGCAAAAATTAAAGACAAAGAAAAATTATTGAAAGCAGCAAGGGAAAAATGACAAATAACATACAAGGGAACTCCCGTAAGGTTAACAGCTGATTTCTCAGCAGAAACTCTACAAGCCAGAATGGAGTAGCATGATATACTTAAAGTGATGAAAGGGAAGAACCTCCAACCAAGATTACTCTACCCAGCAAGGATCTCATTCAGATTCGATGGAGAAATCAAAAGTTTTACAGACAAGCAAAAGCTAAAAGAATTCAGCACCACCAAATCAGCTCTACAACAAATGCTAAAGGAACTTCTCTAAGTGGGAAACACAAGAGAAGAAAAGGACCTACAAAAACAAACCCAAAACAATTAAGAAAATGGTAATAGGAACATACATATCAATAATTACCTTAAACGTGAATGGATTCAATGCTCCAACCAAAAGACACAGGCTTGCTGAATGGATACAAAAACAAGACACATATATATGCTGTCTACAAGAGACCCACTTCAGACTGAAAGTTAGGGTATGGAAAAAGATATTCCATGCAAATGGAAATCAAAAGAAAGCTGGAGTAGCAATTCTCATATCAGATAAAATAGACTATAAAATAAAGAATGTTACAAGAGACAAGGAAGGACACTACGTAATGATCAATCAATCCAAAAGATCAATCCAAGAAGAAGCTGTAACAATTATATATGCACCCAACATAGGAGCACCACAATACATAAGGCAACTGCTAACAGCTATAAAAGGGGAAATCGACAGTAACACAAAAATAGTGGGGAACTTTAACACCTCACTTACACCAATGGACAGAACATCCAAACAGAAAATTAATATGGAAACAAAAGCTTTAAATGACACAATAGACCACATAAATTTAATTGATATTTATAGGACATTCCATCGCAAAACAGCATATTACACTTTCTTCTCAAGTGTGCACAGAACACAAATCAAGCCTCAGTAAATCAAGGCTTGGGTCACAAATTTGGGTCACAAATCAAGCCTCAGTAAATTTAAGAAAATTGAAATCATATCAAGCATCTTTTCTAACCAAAACTCTATGAGATTAGAAATCAATTACAGGGGGAAAAAACGTAAAAAACACACAAATGGAGGCTAAACAATACGTTACTAAATAACCAAGAGATCACTGAAGAAATCAAAGAGGAAATCAAAAACTACCTAGAGACAAGTGACAATGAAAACACGATGATCCAAAATCTATGGGATGCAGCAAAAGCAGTTCTAAGAGGGAAGTTTATAGCTATACCAGCCTACCCCAAGAAACAAGAAAAATCTCAAATAAACAATCTAACCTTACACCTAAAAGAACAAACAAAACCCAAAGTTAGCAGAATGAAAGTAATCATAAAGATCAGAGCAGAAATAAATGAAATAGAAACAAAGAGAACAATAGCAAGGATCAATAAAACTAAAAGCTGGTTCTTTGAGAAGATAAACAAAATTGGTAAACCATTAGCCAGACTGATCAAGAAAAAGAGGGAGAGGGCTGAAATCAATAAAATTAGAAATGAAAAAGAAGTTACAACAGACACCACAGAAATACAAAGCATCCTAAGAGACTACTACAAGCAACTCTATGCCAATAAAATGGACAACCTGGAAGAAATGGACAAATTCTTAAAGTTATAACCTTGCAAGACTGAACCAGGAAGAAACAGAATATATGAACAGACCAATCACAAGTAATGAAATTGAAACTGTGATTAAAAATCTTCCAACAAACAAAAGTTCAGGACCAGATGGCTTCACAGTTCAATTCTATCAAACATTTAGAGAAGAGCTAACACATATCCTTCTCAAACTCTTCCAAAAAATTGCAGAGGAAGGAACACGCCCAAACTCATTCTATGAGGCTACCATCACCCTGATACCAAAACCAGACAAAGATATTATAAAAAAAAAGAAAATTACAGACCAATATCACTGATTAATATAGATGCAAAAATCTCAACAAAATACTAGCGAACAGAATCCAACAACACATTAAAAGGATCATACACCATGATCAAGTGGGATTTAACCTAGTGATTCAAGGATTCTTCAATATATGCAAATCAATCAATGTGATACACCATATTAAATTAAAGATTAAAAATCATATGATCATCTCAATAGATACAGAAAAAGCTTTTGAGAAAATTCAACACCCATTTACGATAAAAATTCTGCATAAAGTGGGCATACAGGGAACCTACCTCCACATAATAAAGGCCATATACAACAAACCCACAGCAAACATCATTCACAATGGTGAAAAACTGAAAGCATTTCCTGTAAGATCAGGAACAAGACAAGGATGTCCACTCTCACCACTATTATTCAACATAGTTTTGGAAGTTCTAGCCACAGCAATCAGAGAAGAAAAAGAAATAAAAGGAATACAAATGGGAAAAGAAGAAGTAAAACTGTCACTGTTTGCAGATGACATGATACTATACATAGAGAATCCTAAAGATGCTACCAGAAAACTACTAGAGCTAATCAATGAATTTGGTAAAGTTGCAGGATACAAAATTAATGCACAGAAATCTCTGGCATTCCTATACACTAATGATGAAAAATCTGAAATAGAAATTGAAGAAACATTCCCATTTACCATTGCAACAAAAAGAATAAAATATCTAGGAATAAACCTACCAAGGGAGACAAAAGCCCTGTATGCAGAAAACTATAAGACACTGATGAAAGTAATTAAAGATGATACCAACAGATGGAGAGATATACCATGTTCCTGGATTGGAAGACTCAATATTGTGCAAATGACTATACGACCCAAAGCAATCTACAGATTCAATGCAATCCCTATTGAATTACCAATGGCATTCTTTACAGAACTAGAACAAAAAATCTTAAAATTTGTATGGAGACACAAAAGACCCCAAATAGCCAAAGAGGTCTTGAGGGAAAAAAACGGAGCTGGAGGAATCAGGCTCCTTGCCTTCAGACTATACTACAAAGCTACAGTAATCAAAACAATATGGTACTGGCACAAAAACAGAAATATAGATCAATGGAACAAGATAGAAAGCCCAGAGAAAAACCCACGCATCTATGGTCAACTAATCTATGACAAAAGAGGCAAGGATATACAATGGAGAAAAGACAGTGTCTTCAATAAGTGGTGCTGGGAAAACTCCACAGCTATATGTAAAAGAATGAAATTAGAACACTCCCTAACACCATACACAAAAATAAACTCAAAATGGATTAGAGACCTAAATGTAAGACCGGACACTGTAAAACTCTTAGAGGAAAACATAGGAAGAACACTCTTTGACATAAATCACAGCAAGATATTTTTTGATCTACCTCCTAGAGTAATGGAAATAAAAACAAACCTAAACAAATGGGACCTAATGAAACTTAAAAGCTTTTGCAAAGCAAAGGAAACCATAAATGAGACATAAAGACAACCCTCAAAATGGGAGAAAATATTTGCAAACAAATCAACGGACAAAGGATTAATCTCCAAAATATATAAACAGCTCATGCAACTCAAAAGTAAAAAAACAAACAACCCAATCCCAAAATGGGCAGAAGACCTAAATAGAAATTTCTCCAAAGAAGACATACAGTTGGCCAAGAGGCACATGAAAAGCTGCTCAACATCACTAATTATTAGGGAAATGCAAATCAAAACTACAATGAGGTATCACCTCACACCAGTTAGAATGGGCATCATCAGAAAATCTACAAACAACAAATGCTGGAGAGGGTGTGGAGAAAAGGGAACCCTCTTGCACTGTTGGTGGGAATGTAAATTGATACAGCCACTATGGAGAACAGTATGGAGGTTCCTTAAAAAACTAAAAATAGAATTACCATATGACCCAGCAATCCCACTACTGGGCATATACCCCGAGAAAACCATAATTCAAAAAGACACATGCACCCCGATGTTCACTGCAGCACTATTTACGATAGCCAGGTCATGGAAGCAACCTAAGTGTACATTGACAGATGAATGGATAAAGAAGATGTGGTACATATATACAATGGTATATTACTCAGCCGTAAAAGTTTGGTCATTTGTAGAGACGTGGATAGATCTAGAGACTGTCATACAGAGTGAAGTAAGTCAGAAAGAGAAACAAATATCATATATTAATGCATATATGTGGAACCTAGAAAAATGGTACAGGTGAACTGGTTTGCAGGGTAGAAATTGAGACACAGATGTAGAGAACAAACGTATGGACACCAAGGGGGGAAAGCAGCAGGGGATGGGTGTATGATGAATTGGGAGATTGGCCTTGACAGGTATACACTGATGGGTACAAAATGGATGACTAATAAGAACCTGCTGTTTAAAAAAATAAATTAAATAAACTTCAAAAATTCAGAAAAATAAATAAAACCTCTTGAATGAACTTGAATTTGCCTTCTGTTTTCAACATTAGAAGCTTAAATCTAATATCCATATATTGGGATTTAAATATATATTTTGCTGTTTTGTTCTTGTAAATTACACATATAGTGCATGGCTGTCTAGTAATAAAGTATATGTGAATTTTACTTTATCTTTTTCTGCTTTTTACATGCAGAAAAATAAATTATAAACTTGGTCTCTAAAGAGAGCAGAAGTAAATGTTCTGCTTCCTTAAACAGTAAGCTTATTTTGTCATTTCCATTGAATTCCTTTTTTGTTGTAAACAATCCTATTATTTATTTCAGGAAAATACTGTTTTCCATCTGAAATAGGATTTGCTTTTGTTTGTTAAAAAGACATTGGAGACTTAAGGAAAGTCTTAGAAACATCATCCTATATGTGAGATGTTGTGCCTTTTATTTAGCTACTTCTTTTTTTTGTACAGAAAATTATTTTGTGATTGCTGTTTCAGAACTCACCAATTCCATTTTGACCTTGGCTATATTTGCACATTTCACTTATTTTTATTTTTGCACAAAAATTCTTTCAAATTTAATGCCAATATACATGTGTCTCCCCCTAGCATGCTTAGAATCTTTGCCTATAATGATCTACTAGTTTTTCCTTTTTTAATAAAGTTTTCCTGAAATCTTGAGCTCTCCTCTTTCTTAGATATACAAAATTGTTGAGCTCAGTTGAGCAGGAGAAGAATCTTCATGTAATTTCAATAACTTTTCATTTTACTTTCTTCTCATAGATCAGGGGTCAGCAATTATTTTCTGTTAAGGGACAAATAGTGGATACTATAGGTTTTGCTGGCCATGGGTCTGTCACAATTACTAATTTTCTGCTGTTGTAAAAGAAAAGCAGCCATAGACGACATGTAAATAAATGTGTTGCTGTGTACCAATAAATCTTTATCTATTAAAAAGAGCCATGATCAGCATTTGGCCCATGAGCTCTAGTTTTCTAACCCCTGTTATAGATGGCTACTTTTCTCATTGCTAATGAACTTAGGAAACATATTATATTACGAGGATAATACTATGCTTCAATAATTGCAATATTTGTAGACTTCAAGTGTCCATAGCCACAGTTCTTGCCCTCAAGACATATGCAGTATTGCTAGACAATTTCTGCAGAAACAAAAACATGCAGTGTATTCAATCTTATCAATATAAAAAAATAATACAGTTCACTTTGATTTCTAGCAGGATAAAAATTTTTATAAAACTAAGTTCTGAAAGATGTAAAGAAACTTTTAAATTTAGTTATAAGGAGTAGGGATATGGGAGAGAAGTTATAGGAGAAACAACGTAATTCACTGCAGAGTTGAGAATTGGAACTGCTATAGATACACTATTTTTTCCCCTCTTCAAACTATTATTCATGAGAAGCAGGCTGAAGATAAAAAAGTACAGAACAGAAAGAAACTTGTGGTCAGCCTCCCACCTGCTAATCCAGGTCAGCTGATCAGATAAATATAAACACTATATCATTGAACAGAAACGGCCAGACAGGTTATCCTTTTTTTAGTTTTTCACTGTTGAGGAAAATGTTAGCTGTGGGCTTCTTGTATATAGCCTTTTTTTATGTTGAAGTACACAATACAGTGAAATATAATAATAATATTAATCATGATAATAAGGAAGAGGAGAAGAAAATGAAATATTATTCAACATTTAAAAGGAAGGGAATACTACCATTTGCAACAACATGGCTAGACCTGGAGGACGTTATGCTAAGTGACATAATCAGACACAGAAAAACACTATAATCTTACTTATATGTAGAATCTAGAATAGTCAAGTTCCTAGAAGCAGAGAATAGAATGATGGCTGTCAGGCGCTGTGGGGAGGCGGGTATGGGGAGGTGATGGTCAAAGGGTACAAAATTTCAGTTATGCAAGATAAACAGGTCTGGAGAGCTACTATAAAACATTGTGTCCATAGGTAATAATAATAATATTGTACACTTAAAATGTTCTAAATGGATAAATCTTAACATATGTTAAGTGTTCTTACCACACAGAAACAATAATGATGATGATGATAAAGGGAGTAGGAGAAGTTTTTGGCAGGTGATAGATATGTTTATGGTCTTGATGGTGGTGGTGATTTTCTGGGTGTATACTTATATCCAAACTAATTGAGTTGTATACAGTTGTATACAGCTTTTTACCTGTCAATAATACCTCAGTAAAGTGGTTAAAAACCCCTTCCATTTGTATATGAATAATAAGCATAAGGATTCAACATGATATCTACTTCTATATACTAACAGAAAAAGGAGGTATCGTAAATGACAGAACACTAAAAAACACAAGAAAATTGTTCCAGGAAAAGATGACATTTTAGAAGAAAATAATACCCTACATTCTTAAAACTATTGAAAATAAGATATCCCTTGATTCCATAAAATATTGCTCAGAGAACAACTAATAAGATAAAAGAATAACATCAAAAGTGAGAACAGAGAGCAGTGCTCATCAAACTGTAGATTACAACATTGTCATTACCAAAATGAGTACACACTAGAAGCAAGGAGAAATGGGTTGCCTGCAAAGTCAATTATGGATGACAGACTTGCAGAATATATCACCATAAAAAATTTAAAAGATCAAAAGAAATTCTTGATTAAGTAACTATGACATACAGAGAAGGTCTGACATAAACATAATTGTGTTCCCGAAAAAACTACAAACAGAGCAGGAATAACATTTAAAAATAAAGGAATAGTTGTCTTGCATGAAAGAGGGCCTTCAATTGTTGTCTAAAAGGTCAGAGCTTAGTCATGATACACTGATAAAGAACAAAAAATAGCAAAGCACATCTTGGTGAAGTTAATAAAATTCAAGTACAAAGAAAGAATCTTATACGCATTTAGCTATGTAAAAGAACTCAGATATAGGAAGAAAAATACATTTTGGCTACAACCTCCTGCACAAGAAATAGAAAAGTGCCAGAAAATTATTTTAAATATCTGCTACAGGAGTAGTTCTCACAGTGAGGTCTGAGTTCCTTCCGGGGCCTCTAAAAACTTTTTATAAATCAAAACTAATTTCACAAAAATACTAAGATGTCATTTGCTCTTTTATCTTTCATTTTCCATGAATGTATAATGGAGTTTTCTAGAGACTATATGATGTGTCTTATTGCAAGAGATGGAAGAAGCAGATACAAGATTCCATTCATTTTCTATTAAGCTGAACATTGAAGAGATTTGCAAGATTGTAAAACGATGAGTTCGGAAAAGATGATTGATAAGATTTCAATCTTCTTAAGTTTATTAAGACTTGTTTTGTGGTCTAACATATAAGATCTATTAACTTAATAACTTGAGCTAGATATTTCAACTTTCTAAATGGTTGTAAAGTAAGCAGTGTGCTGTGATTTTATAATTCCCAACACCACCTTCTCTGTGGCTCTTCATGGGGTTCCCTTTCTCGGCAGCACTATCGGAATTTCCCTTCCTCTTCTGTACCTCGTTCTTTTCTAGAGCCTTCTAAGTGAAGGCTTCAGCAAATGCATTAATTTCCTCTTTTAGTTATATTTGCATTGCTTACCCCTCCTCCATACTATAATCTAGAAATATGGAAAATAACTTAAAAAGTAGAGGACATATTCTGGATACTTTTAGTATTTACTATATGGCAAGTATTCTGCTAGATACTAGGAATATAAACAAGGAGATGGCAAAAGTATAACGGAGAAGAAAAAGGCACCTAACAGAGTAGGCTAAGATAAATGTTATTAGAAGAATATATAGAAATAAGTGAAGCTTATCATTTGGGGTTTGTGAGTTTCTCAGAGAACCAAACCATGAAAGAACATGTTCTGACTTCTAACAATAATAAGAGTATATTTTATCCCAAGGAAGGGAAACATTAAAATTCTTTTTCTAATATCTAGCTTCTCCAAACAGAGCTTTTTAAATATATGCCTGATATTCCAATAAAATACTCATAGCCTGTTGATTCATTCCACAAGAATATGAAATATCCAGAGAGTACCAGAAAAAGTAGAGCAAAACATGATCCAATCCTTAACCTTCAGGAATACCTCAATTATCTCTTTGTTTCAAATTCAACTTCCTGTTCTAGATCTAACATTTCTGTTAGTGAGCAAAATGTGCCTGACATTTAGTTTTCTCAACTTGAATTTTCTTTCTTGCCCACTTTGTTAGAATTGACTCCATAGCCATCTTTCCCAAATTCCCATAAACTGCTGTTCATTTCTAAATATCCACCTCTCCTCATATATTCTCACCATGAGTTTTAAAGACAGAATAGCCAGGCTCAAATTCCAGATTTGTCAGTGTCATGCTAGGGAAACATGGGCAAGATGCTTAATTATTCTAAACATCCATGCTTTATAAATTAAAGATACTCTATGTAAATTTTCAGCACAATGCACAGTACATAGTAGACATAATAGTGAATAGATCAATTATAGTGCAAGATGGAGAATGTTCTTTGCCTTCACAACTCTCTCAGTCATTTGCAATCTCAGATGGTACTGAGGGCAACTCCTGTCAAGTTTTCCCCGTTCCAAACTGAACGATACGGGAGGAATATGCAGTCTGATTCTGCCTAATCATGCATTCTTCCAACATTTCCAACATCTGGAGCTCAACTTTTGAAATTTGAGTCACAAATTTGTTGCTATAAACATACGCTATGATTTTGCCATTAAAAGATGCCTGTTACAAAAATGGTGGTCTCATGCATGAATTAAAAAGGGCAGAAAGGGGCTTCCCTGGTGGCGCAGTGGTTGTGAGTCCGCCTGCCGATGCAGGGGACGCGGGTTCGTGCCCCGGTCCGGGAAGATCCCACATGCCGCGGAGCGGCTGGGCCCGTGAGCCATGGCCGCTGAGCCTGCGCGTCCGGAGCCTGTGCTCCGCAATGGGAGAGGCAACAACAGTGAGAGGCCTGCGTACCACAAAAAAAAAAGAGGGCAGAGGATATCAGATAAAAGTTCACAATATCATCACTCTTCCTCAAAATGTCATTTGCTCTCATGATCCTTTCTTTACCTTAGATTTCTAGTATTCTCCTCCCATAGGAAACACAAGTTCTAGTTTAGAGTGGTCTTCACAGATATTTTCAACACCGTCTCACTTCCCAGAAGAAAAACAACCTACACAGTTTGTGAGCCACACATACAAGTATTTGGTATTTTATTTAAATGCTGATTTGATTTGTGAAACTTTTTCATTTATACAGGAAACATACAGTACAGCAAATAAAAATTGTTTTCAGTATCACATGGATTTGACCATGTAAGATGAAAATAAAACCATCAGAAGGTTTATTAGTTATTGGTGCTTAGGATGGCATATGCCTCCTTTGGCCTGAAATGAGATCAGCATTTGCCCTGAGACATCATCAAGTGACTTTCTAAGTATCAAAGTGTTATTTTTCTATCAGCTTCATTTTATAACTCTATAAAAGACTATCATGATATTTTTAAACTTATTTAATAGTCCCAATACTATTTTATGTTAATGCCATAGTTTTACTAGGAATTGAAGTTGGACTCAGAGGAGTATAATTTCCAGGGGCATATTTAATGGTACTTTATAAGTTATTTTATTCTTTCAGCCTTACTTTATTGGTCTTTTTAATATATTGGCTGTATTATACTATGAGGTTCAGAGTAGATCCTACGTCCTCACAAAGACCCGGTATTTATATTTACTGTGCTCTAATTCAAGCTGCTTAAAACATTTTAAGTGTCCTGTAGTTCAAATGACGATGTGAAATCTCCATGACTATTTTAGAAGGCGACTGATGTTACTACAGTGGAGAACAGCAGTTGGAAATAGACATTATTGCACATTTATTTTAAAATGATTGTTTATCAGATCCACAATGAGTTATCCACAGTTCCAAATCCACAGAGCTCTAAAAACTAAAGGACTTTTAGTTCAAAAACATTAAAAAAATTTTCTTTCTGTTACTTTGATGCCAAAATTCATGGAGCAGCTAAATCTGATACAAACAGAAGTGAGGCTATTTGTAATTTTTATTTATTCCACTTAGTCTGAATAGCCATATGGTTTGCTATAGATTTATCAGTGTGGTTAAAGTGTATTACCCTAGACTTTCCTGAGTATTACATAGTAAGTGGTATACATGTCATAAGTTTTTTACAAAGTGCAGTATAATATACATAAAGAATAATACACATGTGTATTAGCTTGCTTGGGCTGTCATAACAAAATACTATAGACTGGGTGGCTTAAACAACCTAAATTTATTTCCTCACAG
Organism: Lipotes vexillifer; assembly: GCF_000442215.2. Classification (NCBI taxonomy): domain Eukaryota; kingdom Metazoa; phylum Chordata; class Mammalia; order Artiodactyla; family Lipotidae; genus Lipotes; species Lipotes vexillifer. The sequence goes on along the minus strand of NW_006781815.1, from coordinate 118,192 downwards.
TTCTAGAGGCTATAAGGCCAAGATCAAGGTGTTGGCAGGTTTGGTTTCTTCTGAGACCTGTGTCCTTGGCTTGCAGATGGCTGCCTTCTCCCTGTGCCCTCACATGGCCTTCTCACTGTGCTCTGGTGTCTGCTTGACCTAATGTCCGCTTCTTATAATAACGTCCATCGAATTGGATTAGGGTCCAGCGTAAGGCCCTCCTTTTAACCTAATTACCTCTTTAAAGGCCTTATCTCCAAATACATGCCCATTCTGAGGTACTAAGGGTTATAGGGTTTCAATATATAAATTTAGAGGAGATACTATTCAGCCCATAACAACATGTAGAGATTGGTAAAATTTTCACACACAACCACACCGTTGCCAGCACCACAGAAGACCCTCTTATGTTCCCTTCTGGCCACTACCCCTGTGTTACCAAGGGAAATATATGCAGATTTCTATTTGCATAGATTCAATATCTTCCTCTTTTATATTAATGGAATCATATATCATATGCTCTTTCGTGTTTAGTTTCTTTCAATTAGCTTCACCCATAATGACTTGTATAGTTATAGATAATTCATATTGTACAATAACAAATTGTGTTATAAATCAATTTGTCTATTTTATCACTAAATAGGCATTTGGATAGTTTCCAGTTTTGCACTACTACAAATAACACTGCTATGAGTCTTCTTTCATGTGTCTTTTAATGAACATTATCAAGTAGGGAGATTGTTGGTCATAGGTAAGCTTATTTTGAGCTTTAGTAAGTCTGCTATGCTGTGTTTCAAGGTTGCCAGACCAACTGAAACCACTATTTGAACAATTTCGTGTATGTGATGTCTATTTCATAAAGGCAGATACTGTAATTTAGAATCAATATAGGAAATCAAAAATAGTACAGGAAAAGCATTAGAGAGAAAATGGGAGCCTCCAGAATACATAGTGATTATTTTAAGATACGACACATACATCAGATAAGCGTGCAAAGCACTACTGTACCAACACTAAGAAGTCAAGGATAAAAATGAACATGGCTGTGTTTCATAATCATTTTTCTTAACTGATAAGAATAATAGATATTGGTTTCAAATGATTAAGGATCAGAACTAAGAACCTCCTGATTCAAGGAGCCATGATTAGACCATGTAGCTAATTACTAAGGAAAGTTTTGAAGCAATCTTTCTTCCAGAACAAAATGATTTTAAAAATTAAATGATAAAAGATTGTGACCATCTCTTACAAACTCAAATATATTACTATCCTTTAATCTTTGAAAGTGGTCATGACAATGAGCATGCTTGTCACTTCCCCCATTTGCTCTCAGTTAATTTCCTGAATTTCTCCCAACCTAATTTGAATTGATTGGCACTGAATCCTTCACACTATCTTTCTAAGGATCATTTACCAAGAGGATTCTAGTTGAGTTTGGCCAATAGACACACAGTAAGGAGTTTGGAGGATTTGAGGAAGGAAGTAACCAGCACTTCCTGCTTCTATTCCATTTTTCCAGCTCTCCTCAGGCAGCCTCCCTCATAGTTCCAATTTCCACTAGCTGGACCTGACTCTGGTCACACCATCTCCCCCTTCGGCTTCTCCAGTTCCAAAGTGATCATGGTCTCCTGCTGTTAGTAATTGTTGGTTACCTCACCATCCTTTGGTTTTCCAGCACATCTATCTTTTTGCAATTCATTCATTCTGTTGAACTACTTAGGATGGGCTGTTTTGCTAATTAAACCTTTACTAATACAGGCTTAGTACCAGGAATAGCTCCACGGGAGACTCTCAACATGGGATTTGGGGATTGGATTTCTCTCCTCTTGGAGCTTGACCACATAAGAGCTTTTTTGGCTAAAGAAAAATGCATTGCTAATATCTATGGCTTGCAGATGCATTGGGATTATCTATATTATCACATATTATTACTTTTAGTTATTTGAGATGAAATACTAATATAGGGAAAAGCTTTGAGACATCCAAAATTTGTTGGCTGCTTCTAACAATTATGAAGACCTTTGAAAAAGGTAAACTCAGGGACTTCCCTGGTGGCGCAGTGGTTGAGAGTCTGCCTGCTGATGCAGGGGACACGGGTTCGTGCCCCGGTCT